>NW_012110919.1:18245191-18262366 GCF_000951035.1 Colobus angolensis palliatus | reverse complement strand
GGGGGCGTGTCTCCGGGGGGGGGGTGTCATCTCCCGAGACCTGATTGGCCATGGGCGAAGGGGCTGGTGGCCTGGTTGAAGCTGCGGAGGACTGTCGGGAGCTTCTTGGGACCGAGGACCCAGACCCAGGCTCCAGGCCTCAGCGGGACGGCGGACCGTGGGGAGGCTGACCGGAGAGAGAGGGAAGGACGGGGCCTGGCCCCCGGGACTCCCTGTGCCTTGCTTGGAGCTGACGCCAACGGGTGAGTCGCCCTCTTCCTCTGCTCCCTTCCTCACCTGCGGCGCCGTGGCGGAGGTCACGGTCCGCAAAACCCCACGCATCACCAGACGCTCAGCTCAGCCTGCCGGGTTTCTCTGGAAAAGCGGAGGCCCTACAGTGAATGTGCGGCCTTTTGATCGGTCCCGGAGATGATCTTCCGAGGACCCTCGTTTTTCATTGCTTATAAACGTTGGTCAGTTTGAAACTGGCAGCAGGGCATACGTGTTACGAAAGAACTCTACTGAAACCAGTGGTGGTGTAGAGAAGATCATACTAACCATAACTGTGTATATTACGGAAGTGAATTTCACTCCTCAAAAATGCTTAAGAAACAAGCATCCTAGAATAGCCCACATTGTGATTTAACAAACATTTGCCAAAAGCATTATTTTATGTGGGGGCACAGGGATAAGAGCAGGACTCTGGAGCCAAACTGTGGGGTTTGAATCCAAATTCTGCCTTTTTTTTTTTTTTTTTTTTAGCTAAGCAACCCTTGGGCAAGTTCCTTTACTTGCGTCTATTTCCTCATTTTAAAATGGGTTGTTGTGATGATTTAATGATTTAGTATATGTGAAGAGTTTTCTGCATATTTTAAGTGATTTGCGGTATTAACTCGTTTGATCTTTGCAGTCACCCAGGAGATAGTGTCACCATTTTCCTGATGCCAAACTGAGGCTCAGAGAGGTGAAGTAACTTCCTCAAGTCTCAGCACAACTGTTGTCCAGGAATCAGGCAGTCTGTCTCTGCTAACCCAGTTTTACCCACTGCATTAATTTACTGCATCCATTTGTTCACTTGCTTCACCTGACAAATACTGATTTTGTCTCTGTGTGGAACAAGTTCTTTGCTGGGTGCAGGGAATAAAGCAGAACACCGTTCAGTTCCTGCCTTCCCAACGCTTGTAAATCTATTGCAAGTTGTTCATGGCCGGGCTGCAGGGTGTCCATGAATCCTGCTAAAATCATTTGTGAAATGTTGTGAGTGTGGGTCTTTTCTTCTGGAAAGAGAGTCTGTGACTCTGAGGTTCTAAGTTGATCTGTGATCCAAATGGAGGGATGAAGAAGTGTTGGTTTAGCAGACCTGTGCCTAGTATGCCTGATACACAGCTTGAACTTCAAACAAACAGCAACACAATTCCTACTGGTTGGAAGAATAAAGAACTTATAAGAGCATGATAAGTGCTGCGGTAGAGTCCGGAGCAGGGTGCTGTGGAAGAGCACACAGAAGGCCACCTGCCCAGGAATGCCTCCTAGAGGCAGTGAAGGCAGCTGGGTGAAGGGTAGGGAAGTAGTTCATTGGAACACTGTGGTGACCAGTCTCTGTCCATGTGGAGTGTTGAGACAGAAACAATACACGAACAGCTACAGCTGTTGTACCACTTGTGCACAAGTGTAGAAGAAGTCCATGGTGCCATGAAATCCTATAATGAGGACAAGAGGCTTCATGTATTCATGAAGGTTAGAAAAGTTTCCTTGAGAAAGTGACACTTAGGCCTAAGAGTTGGAGCATTTTGGGCATGGAATCTGACCCACAGTCTTCAAAGACCACGTGGTAGAAAACAGCAGAGCACCAGGGACTGACAGAAGCAAATGCAGCTGGTGCAGGAGAGAGAAATGGGAATTAGGGTGGTAGCAGAGCCCAAAGAGGCCTTGTAGCCTGGTAAGGCATTTCTATGTTTTATTTTATTTTGTCTTTATCCTAAAATGCTATTGGAAAGTTTATTGCAGGGAGCTGACAAGATCACATGTTGAGAAGAAGTTGGAAAGAATCCCAAGTGGATCAACTGAATATCTGGATGAGGACAAGATCTGTGGGGAGAGACTGTAAGGTAAGAAGAAGAGAGGTCTAGAACCAAGCCTTGAAGGTGAGCTTGCACGGGAGACATATAGAGGATGGCCAGAAGTATAGAAAGGGAGAAGAATCAAAAAAGTGAGGTGTCCAGGAAGTCAAATGAGAGAATATTTCAAGGAAAAAGTGGTCAGCTCTGCTAAAAGCTGCAGAAGTCAAAAGAGATAAGGAAGGTTGGGTGTGGTGGCTCATGGCTTGTATTAGTCCTTTTTCACGCTGCTGATAAAGACATACCCAAGACTGGGCAATTTACAAAAGCAAGAGGTTTAATGGACTTACAGTGCCATGTGGTTGGGGAGACCTCACAATCATGGCAGAAGGTGAAAGTCTAACCTCATATCGTGACAGACAAGAGAAGAGAATGAGAGCCCAGTGAAAGGGGTTTCCCCTTATCAAACCATCAGATCTCATGAGGTTTACTCACTACCATGAGAACAGTGTGGGGGGAACCACCCCCATGGTTTAATTATCTCCCACTGGGTTCCTCCCACAACACAAGGGAATTATGGGAGCTACAATTCAAGATGAGATTTGGGTGGGGACACAGCCAAACCATATCACTCCTGTAATCTCAACACTTTGGGATGCCAAGGTGGGCAGATCGCTTGAGTTCAGGAGTTCAAGAGCAGCCTGGAAACGTGGTGAAACCCCATCTCTACAAAAAAAGAGATAAGAATGAAAACTACTCATTGGCTGTAACCACATGGAAATTATCTTTATTGCAAGCTATATAAGTAGAAGAGGAAATGGAGAGAAAGAAGGATCTGCAAGAATTAGCTGAGGGGAAGAGAGAGAGAGGGTTTGGGCAGGGAAAAGAAGAGCAGTGGAGAGAGATAGGGTTTGGGCAAGGAGAGGAAGAGCAGTGGAGTGATGGCTGGAGCATCAGAGGAGGATACACCTGAAGAGCGAACACTTGAGAAAGAAGGGCTTGAGAGTTCTCAGGCCAAAGAGGCTGGGCTCAGCATAGGAGCAGGAATGACCCTGGATAATGAAAGCTGTGATTGTAGGGAAGGGGAACTAGTGATAGGTTTATGTCTGCTGAGAGGAGCTGCTTTCCTTTCTTTGTACAGATAGGAGGCCAGGGCACTGGTTGTGAGTGAAGGTGGGTATGGAGGTAGGCGGGAAGCTAGAGGTCTGAGTTGAGAAGATTTGAGATAGTTGGTGGGAAGGGTGGAAGAGTGAGTCAACCAGAGCTTGTTTGAGGATGGTCTGGCAGGGGGAGACAAGTATGCAGCAAAGACCAGAAATAAACCTCTTGGCCCCACTGGGGAACTGCAAAGTAGGAGTATGAGGATGGAGGCTAATTAGAGACAAAAGCTACATTTAACATATGATAAAGGAGGTATCATAAGTCATGGGGAAGGAAAGGATTGTTCAGAAAATGGTACCTGGAGAGAAGTAAACTATTGATAAAATCTATTTAGATTCTCAGCTCACACCCAGAAATTTCAAATGAACTTAAGGAGCTAAGTTTTAAAATTCAAACAAAAATATGGGAGGAAATATGGATGAATTTTTGCTGATCATCTGGTACTTAAAAGCAGTAAGGATCATCAAGGAAAACTTCCCTGACCTTCGTTCGACCATGTGAAATTACCTGCTTTGTTCTAACAGATGCTGTAATATGAACTTTAATAATATTATGCTAAATGAAATAAGCTAGACACAAAAGACAATTATTATATGACCCCACATATAAGAAGTACCTAGAATAGACAAATTCATAGAGACAGAAAGTAAAATAGAGGTAACTGGTGTCTGGAGGGAAGGAGGGTATGGAGAGTTACTGTTTAATGGGCACAGAGACAGAGTTGGTGTTTGCGATAGTGGTCATGGTGGTACAACATTGTGAATGTACTTTAAGCCACTGAATGGTACACTTGAAAATGGTTTAAATGGTAAATTTTTTTGTTATTTATATCTTACCACAATTAAAAAAGGGGCTACTTTGGTATGCTAAAATATACCATCAACAACTGAAAATGAGCTGAAGAAAATATTGTATTTTCAAAAATGAGATTGTATTTCTTAATTCATAGAGTTTATACAAGTCAATTTTTAAAAAGCAGAACGATTGCAGTTTTACAAGTCAGGAATGGTTGATTCACAAAAGGAAATAAAGGTGAAGAAAATAGTTTGATTATGAAAACATCACCCTCATGAATAATAAAAAGAAGTTGAATTAGCGTTATATCATTTTTCACATATCAAAATAAAAACTGATGAGAGAATCACTCATACTGCTTGTGAGAATGTCAACTGAGATGGTTTTTCTGACAGGAAATTTAGCAACTTTGCTTTCCCAGTGTTCACATATCTCCTCTTCAGTCAGGAACTCTACTTCTAGGAATTCATCCTGAAGGAAAAGCATATGAAATGTGGACATTTATTCAGCATATAGCAAAAATTACAAATAGCCTAAATGCTCAATATAAGGAATGAATTACAAAATAATAATATATCCATCCCATATACCAAGCACTCATCTTAAATGTTTACAGAGCATTTTTGATACCACGGTTAGATACTCACTATGAAAAAAATAGAAGCAGAAAAATAAATTAGATACATATGTATATATTATGTGTTCATGACATAGGATTCACAACATTCCTACTTTTCACTTTCATAGTCAGCTGTGTTTGCTCATCAGAGATGAAGCAAGACAGATTTACTGGTAAAGATGACTCACCTGAGCACATCATAGTTCATAGCCAACTACTTCATCTGTGTGGTGTCTGCATAAGAGATTTTCAAGAAGAATTCTGAGTCTTTGTAATTTTCACTTTATGGGCTGAATTCAGAACCTAAGTCCCATGTGTAGGGAAGGTACCACACAGGAGGCCAGTAATACACTATCTTTCAGCAAGTCCAGCACAGCCAGGAGTTCCTCGGGGTTGGAACAGATCCTGTTCTCTGGCTAAGCACTGGATCTGCAGTTGGCTTGGTTGGGGGTTACATTATACAGAATGACAGATCTTTAAACATTAGAACGACATTGACCATGGCAGAGTGCACTCATTGACAGAGCCTCCTGCAGAGGAACAGCAGCTGTCTGCATTTCCTGCTTCCTCCAGGCGGAACTGTGCTGTGTTCAGGTCACATATCATCATGTATGCCAAAATATGTACAGTTGTCTTCGGGTCGTGGGGATTGTGAAAGACTTTTTCCATTTCCTTATACTTTTCAGAAGTTGGCAACTTTTGCACATTGAATGTGCATTGCTTTTATAAGCAGTTATTTTGGGAAACAGAGGCATTTAAAATCCATTCGTTAGGCCGGGCGCGGTGGCTCACACCTGTAATCCCATCATTTTGGGAGGCTGAGGTGGGTGGACCGCTTGAGCCCAGGAGTTCCAGACCAGCCTGGGCAACATGGCAAAACCATGTCTCTACAAAAAGTACAAAAATGAGCCAGGCGTGGTGGCTCATGGCTGTAGTCCCATCTACTCAGGAGGCTGAGGCTGGAGAATCACCTGAGCCTAGGAAGCAGAGGTTGTGCAGTGAGCCGAGATCACACCACTGTACTCCATCCAGCCTGGGTGACAGAGTGAGACCCTGTCTCTAAAATAAATAAATAAATACATTTTTTGGTTTTCAGTTCTCTTTGTAAATAATCTGTCTAAAATACAATTTAAAGTCATACTACTACAAGACTTTTAGCTCCAGAAATTTTACTCTGTACCAGGCATTGTGCAAAGTACTTGACATGCATTTTAACCCTTACAGTTTTCCTGTAAGGCTTAGATTCTGTTCTCTCCATTTCACAGATTGCTGCTAGTAATACTCATTGAATAGTTAGTGTGAGGCGCTGTTCTAATTACTGCTGTCTTGTTTTATCTGAGGCTAGCTTACACAAGGCTGCCCCATAAGCTAGAGCCAGGATTGGGTGTGGGTGGTTGGCAGCAGCCCATGGTCCTCCCCCGTGGTACAGAGGTGCAGCCTGAGCTTGTGGGGTCACACAACAGGGAGTGGGGAGTGGGATCCCAGCCCCAATCTGCCTGTGCTTCATCATGTTGTGCCTCCTCCTTCCTGTCAAAGTTGATGGCCTTCTTACAAAGTTTTTAAAATAATATTATCATCTTGGCTAACAGTATTAGGACTATTATCTGAAGAAAATTCTGGTTGAACCACTGAGAGTAAAACAAGCTATGCCTTCTCAATTATTTTAGTCTCCATAGGTGCTCACAGTGAGCTAAACCAAAATGGGAAACCAAAATGGAAAGGGTATTACCTAATTTTCCTAACAGAATAATTATTTATTTGGATTAGTTAAGACAGGGCTGAAAGTAAAGAGTCCCCAGCATATATGGCAAGGGCGTTTAAATTAGAGTCAGGGATTGGAAATGGCTGCTTTCTGCTTTTCTTCCAGACCTATAAAGAGTGAGAGAAGGCTGCCAACAGGCTAAATTGACCCGCACTATACACTTTTGTGGCAAGGCTGAGACACTTACAACACTCTCAGGTACTAAAACAAACCAGATGTATTTTCATTACCAGAGACAAAAGAAATAGCAATGAAGGAGTTCATTATGCTCATTATGCCACTCTTAACATACTGACCATTTTGAATTAAAGGCACCTGAAAAATATCATGTGTAAGATCTGACCTGTTTCTTAAAAACAGATAAAATTCCCATGTGAGAGACACCCTCCCTACACCAAAAGGAGTAACATCCTTAACCTCAAGGATGAGAAATTGATACCAAAACATTTCTGCACCGTCCTTATTAAAATAACTTATCTTTTAGACCTCCCCATGTAATTCAGTTGCTTCTTCACAGCTTTCTATTTTTTGTGCAACTCAGTACATAAATAACTGACTCTAACTGCTTCTTTGGGTCTCTGATTCCTTAGGAGGGCTCCCATGCCACGTAAACTTGTATTAAATAAAGTTTATGGCCGGGGGCGGGGGCCCACGCCTGTAATCCCAGCATTTTGGGAGGCCGAGACGGGCAGATCATGAGGTCAAGAGATCGAGACCGTCCTGGCCAACATGGTGAAACCCCATCTCTACTAAAAATACAAAAATTAGCGGGGTGTGATGGTGCACACTTGTAGTCCCAACTACTCGGGAGGCTGAGGCAGGAGAATCGCTTGAACCCAGGAGGTGGAGGTTGCAGTGAGCCGAGATCGCGCCACTGCATTCCAGCTGGGCAACAGAGAGAGACTGTCTCAAAATAAATAAAGTTAAAAAAATAAAGTTTATGTTTTTCTCCTGTTAATGTATCTTGTGTCTAATTCTCGGGTCCTGTCACGACCCTAAGAAGATGGAGGTGTTTTGCTGCCCCTACAGAGGCAAAGACTGTTAATGTATCAGACACAGTATAGCCATCTCAAGATACCTAAAGATGTCAAGTGGATAGCTTATTACACTGTTCTGAAAGTACAGTCACTTTTCCACAGCTGACCTGGTTTTCTGTGGCACCATGGGAACAGCCACGTGGCATTTTTTCATTTTACCCAGCTAGGGATTACTGGTGCCCGCCACCACACCCTGCTAATTTTTGTATTTTTAGTAGAGATGGGGTTTCACCATGTTGGCCAAGCTGGTCTCAAACTCCTGACCTCAGGTGATCCGCCCACCTTAGCCTCCCAAAGTGCTGGAATTACAACTTATTCTAATTCTGCATTTATAAAAGGGAGTTTTGTTCACATAATTCTAAAAAAAAAAAAAAATCCACATGTAAAATAATTGGCCCATTTTAGGTGATAGTTATTCAGCAAAATATTTAATGTATAAAATTAGAGATGACCCTTCCCCTCTTCCCCCTTTAAATATCTGCTTCCACTAAACATCAACTTAATAATATAAAACATTTTTTAATAAACCATGTTTGTGTGTGTGTGCATAATACAGCCCTCCTAAAAGAAAAACAGTTGTGGAAAAGGGAATTTGTATGAAAATAACATTTGAGGTCTGTCAACCTTTGAACTCTTTGGTCTTGCTGCTCTTCTGTAAAATGGAAGTAACTCAACAGTATATTTACAAAGTGTAAGATGTCAAAGTTGTGAGGAAGTGTATTACAATTCAGTTATTTAGGAGGATTTTTGTTTTCTTTTTTTTTGCGGAGTTTCACTCTTGTTGCCCAGTCTGGAGTGCAATGGCACAATCTCGGCTCACTGCAACCTCCGGCTCCTGGGTTCAAGCAATCCTTATTTAGGAGGATTTTAAAAAATATTCCACATGAGTAGTTTTCTTGTCTAATTTAAATCCACTTTATTTCCAGACGTTGTAAACAGCTCAAATTTGTAAGTGTATGTATTCTGAAAGTCAACACCTTTATACTAAAAACCTTTATTCTTTTTACAGATAGAATGAGTCCATTTAAGTCCCAGGACGGTGGAAAGTAACTAGTGGATTGCAGCCATGGTGTGGAAGCTGCTGCTGAGATCCCAGTCCTGCAGGCTGTGTTCTTTCAAAAAGATGCAATCACCTCCAGAATACAGACCTTTCTTAGCATGCTTCACCTATACAACTGATAGACAGTCGAGCAAAGAAAATACAAGAACAGTGGAAAAGCTCTATAAATTTTCAGTTGACATCAGGAAAATTCGCAGATTAAAAGGATGGGTACTTTTAGAGGATAAAACCTATGTTGAAGAAATTGCGAGTATTTTACAAGAACTAGGTGCCGATGAGACTGCTGTAGCCAGTATTTTGGAACGCTGCCCGGAAGCAATTGTCTGTAGTCCAACCGCTGTTAACACCCAGAGAAAACTCTGGCAGTTGGTCTGCAAAAATGAGGAAGAGTTAATCAAGTTAATAGAGCAGTTTCCAGAATCTTTCTTTACTATTAAAGACCAAGAAAACCAGAAGCTGAATGTTCAGTTCTTTCAAGAGTTGGAACTAAAAAATGTGGTCATTAGCAGACTTTTGACTACTGCATCTAATGTTTTTCATAATCCTGTTGAGAAGAATAAGCAAATGGTAAGAATTCTCCAAGAGAGTTATCTAGATGTAGGTGGCTCTGAGGCCAACATGAAAGTTTGGCTACTAAAATTGTTAAGCCAAAATCCATTTATTTTGTTAAATTCTCCCGCAGCTATAAAGGAAACACTAGAATTTCTCCAGGAGCAAGGTTTCACAAGCTTTGAAATTCTCCAGCTTCTGTCCAAACTCAAAGGATTTCTTTTTCAACTTTGCCCAAGAAGTATACAGAATAGTATTTCCTTCTCTAAAAATGTTTTTAAATGCACAGATCATGACCTGAAGCAATTAGTTTTGAAATGTCCTGCCCTTTTATATTACTCGGTTCCAGTTTTAGAAGACAGAATGCAAGGATTGTTGAGAGAAGGAATTTCCATAGCTCAAATAAGACAGACGCCAATGGTTCTTGAATTAACACCACAGATAGTACAGTACAGGATAAGGAAACTGAATTCCTTAGGCTACAGAATAAAGGATGGACATCTAGCAAATCTAAATGGATCAAAAAAAGAGTTTGAAGCTAATTTCGGCAAAATTCAGGCCAAAAAAGCAAGGCCATTATTTAACCCTGTGGCACCATTAAATGTTGAAGAATGACATACTGACTGATGTTGCTTCTTTCTAGCAGTGCAGGGTGAAACTAACTAGCAAAGACAAAAATTCAGGCAGTTTGTAGGCACCAGTAATTTAAGAACCTGCTTAGCTTCTGGGTTGCATTTGAGTTATCTCTAAATAGATAAATTCTGACTCATTTGCCATATTATAAAATATAAATTGTATGTTTTAATAAATAAAGTTAACTTTAGGTAACTTAAGGTAACTTTTACCTTAAACCATTATTTCAAAAACTCATGTACTATTAAATGGCATATCAGTGTGATACTTTATAAGTGAATCACTTCTAAGAAATGGACAAGTGCTTAATTCAAGGTATGGATACATTTTTATTCATACGGCACATTTCATCTTAGGGTGCAAATCCAGTCTTTCTCACTGCTAGCCTTGAAACATCACTCTACTGTGGTCCAAATTCTGTAGCTTAGTGTTACGTGAACTATCAGCAAACTTCTATACCTTTTTTTTTTTTTTTTGGAGAAAAGTTCATCTTGTGTTTAGAATAAATGACTGTCTTTGAGAACCAAGTATTACTCATCCAAAAAGAAGAGTTGGAGCCTAGTTGTGTGGTCAGTTTGTTTAGAATTGACCATTATGGTAACTCTCATAAAACACCATGCACATTCATTACTTTCCTCATTTTACACATGAGGAAACCGAAGCTGAGAGAGGCCACTCAGCTGCCAAATGGCAGAGTCCAGGTTTATTAACTGGGCTCCGACTTCTCTTCAAACCTTGTGAACTGGAAGGATTACTTATGAATTGACATAAGAGAAGTCACCCCTACCTGACAGGCCAAAAGGAGTAAGTACTAACAACAAATTTGGGGACATGTATGAAAACCTCTCCATAAAATGTTCTAATTCAAAATTTTCTAATTTATATACATTTGAAATAAATGGAGCTTTTTAGAAAACATTCTGAAAATCCAGGTCTGCCTGTAAGGGAAAGTGGGTGATGGTTAGTACTAATTTTAGGGGTGGTGTTTCAAGTTTCCATTTCTGAACCTTGTTCCAAGATAAGCATACCCAGATAAAGAACTGACTCACTTTCAGCTGTGAAGTCTGAACTTTGTAACAAATGCACAGCCAGACTGACAACATCTGTGCACTATTTGTACATGGCTTAAATATAATGAAAAAATTATGAAAAATGCAGGCAGTATCCTCACTCTTCACTGCTTCAGCAAATGCAAGTAACCCTTACTATCCAAATCTGTTCGCCTCCTAGAGGGAGCTCTGTATATAAGTGCTTTGTGATTCTAAAAGTACCATTGTTCACTGTTCTATGGATGAGGAGACTCAGGGTAAGTCACCTACCCAAGGTCATGCAGGAATGTTTGTTCAAGAATAGCAGCTAGTACAGTTAGCGCAGGGTCGAGCGGTTGGGAGAGTGGCACAAGAGGACAGAGGCGGCACAGGTCCATGTAAGGAGCAGAATCTCATTTGAAGTGTGATGGGAAACCGTTGGGAGAGTTTTTAGTTTATGCTTCTTGTCCTGACATAAAGTGTCAGTGGCATTCTTGCTCTTTCACTCTTAAGTGTCTCAGTTGGGAAGACATTTTATGTGATATGGTTACCTTGGTAGTTAGATGTCAATTTTGAGATGCCTACTAGACATCCTAGGAGGAATGTCACACAGGCAAATGGCTAAGTCTGGAGTTGAGTTTCAGGCAGAACTGAAAATACATATTTGGGGATCATCTGCCTATCTATGATATTTAAAGCCATGGCTCTAGATTAGACTGCCTGGGGGGGGGGGGGGGGAGTGCAGATCTGGAGTAGGGTAGTTGGCCAAGCCTGGAAAAAGACTGGTCAAAGCAAGAAGTTGGTCACAGGAAGAAACAAGGACATGGTCAATAATAATGAAGCCACTGAGGGGTCAACTAAGATACAGAGAAGTGACGAATGGGTTTGGCAAAAAGGAAATAATTGGTTCACACTGTAGAGTGATTCTGGGCCAGGCACTGTGGCTCACACCTGTAATCCCAACACTTTGGGAAGCCAAGCAGGAGAATCACTTGAGACCAGGAGTTTGAGACCACCCCAGGCAACACAGTGAGATCTTGTCTCTACAAAAACGTTTTAAAGTGTTTTAAATCAGCCTGGTGTGGTGGCACACACCTCTAGTCCTAGCTACTTGGTAGGGTGAGGCGGGAGGATAGCTTGGGCCCAGAAGATCAAGGCTGCAGTGAGCTATGTTACCACTGCACTGCAGCCTGGGCGACATCGAGTGTGAAGGCAAACATACAATAAAAGGGCATATTAGAAAGTTTGAGTGGCTACGTGTACTTTGTGGCCATTAATTTAAAAGGAGACTAGTCCATACAGCAGTAAAATTTAAGTGCTCAGATCTAGGCACGGAGAACCAGAGGTAGTTACAGTTATAGAAATACATTTGTAGCTTACTCTAACTTGAAAAGATTACATTCTTAATCAATTATGCAGTATACTGACTTTATTTTCCCTTAGGGCCCATTCCATTGCTTTTGGCTTTTGAACCTCTGAAATTGTTCTGCTTTGCCTTTTTTTTCCATTCATACGTTCTAACTCAGATCTTCCTATGAAACAATTTTAAAAATTCCAAATCAGTAACATAGCAGGGGGAGCTATCCTTCCATTAAACACTAGAGTCAAATTCGGTTTCCTCTGTGAAAAAAGGCTCTTTAACAAAATTAGATTTTCTTCAATTTGTGTAAAATCACACTAAATTCATTGCTGTAGCAAAATGTGGTCGCCGAAGTAAATATGATCACCTGAAAGACTTGCGGTAAGCTGCGAGTCAGACAGCCTGGTCAATCAAGCATACAGGCTGCACTGAATGTCAACACTAGAATAAAGGCCTAGTTACTGAGTAGCCCCATTTCTGTTCCTGGAGATAAGCTGGAGAAGTTGTGACCTACACTAATTCAAATGTGATATGGAAAATTCAACTAACACTGAAAGTTAGCCTGTTCTGTATTTGTGAGAGAATAACGGTACTTCCTTCATAAGGCCCTCATGCTGATTAAATGAGAAGTATGGACACTACCTGGCAGGTATGCAGATGCCCAGTAAATATCAATTTTCTACACTCCTCCCCACCCCTTTTAGTCATTTCTTTCCAGTGAGATGTCTAAGTTGGTTCCACAGCTACTTAGAACAGAGAGAAGTGCTCCCTGCTTTATAATCCCTCCATCAGTTTTCAAACTTTGTTGTACACTAGAATTAGCCAGAGAGGTTGTTAAAATGCAGTCCTGGGCCCCACCTTGCAGAGATTTGGCAAGTTGGGGTAAAACCTAGAAAGCTATACTCTTAATCTTTATTAGAGTTGCTTAAAATATATTTGTATTTCATGGTTGTGTTAGCATCAAAATACATGTTTGTACATTACTATCAAAAAAATTTTAAATTAGCTACAGCACTTTCTGAACTGCAACGTAACTAAAAATGGTAAGATCACCCTGTTTTAAAGTTTCCTTTATTTCTTTAGATCTTTATGAAACATTCCATCTTTTGCAGATCATAGTGCTTTATTAACAAATTCATGTGTTCTTTTCCCATCCCTTTAATACAAAAAAAAATTATTCATCAGTTATTTTCATCTGACATTTCACTAAGTACAGAATGCATAATGTCAACATATTAGATCAGCCATTCAAGTGGGTCACATAAGTTTATCCTCATTGTGCCAAATACCCACTCAAAGGATAAGCTGAATAACAGATGCCTCCAGGTGTATACACTAACCTGAATTTCTTGATGTGAACTAGTCCTGTGTAACAGGTCAAATTGCTAGTCTTTCTAAGTAAACTAAAAGAGACTGAAGTATACAGCTGTACATACATACCATCAAATGGTAAGTTCATTTCAACAAGAACCTCTATAACTAACTGTACATTTGTACAGTTTTCTGCTATCATTGCAAAAGCCCCTCTGAACAAAGTTATAGTTTAGAATTTAAAACAATTTTGATGAGACAAAACGTACCGGGTGGCTTTTCTGTAGCAGAAATTAATTACAACCATTTTTCCTCAAGCAATTTTAAAGACAGGCAAAGTTGAAAATAAATATGCAAGCATACAGTAAACAAAATGTCTACACTGAGAAATTCAGATACAAAGCACAGTGGAGTCTACAACTGTAGAAGGTAGAAATACAAACTAGCAATGAAGCAATAATTTCTTCCAAATAGCAGGAATCACGTTCTCCAATACCATTATTTAGATCATTATTTAGTGCTCACCTATTGATTTTGGAGGATTTTTTAATCCCGTTTGCTGATTACAACATTTGACCAGAATCCCAACAAATACCTTAAATCATACTGCATGAAATAAATGACCATTTAATTCCTGATTAGTTGAACTCCTTAATGACTTCAGTTTTGTATATAATAGAAAGGTTCAAGAACCTTTGTAGATTTGCTTACAATTGCTGCTGGTATTTATGAAAACTTTTAAAAATTATGTTATATTCTTATCCATTTGTTGATTCCACATTAATGTAATTCTCTTAAGTATTTTATAAACAATTAAGCCTTGGGTGTTAGAATGGTCTGTTTCAAAGGCATGCTATCTTGACTGACTTACTGCAAGGTATCACCCCCTTTCCTCCCCTCCACTATGAAAAAAAAAAGTTGGCAGAATGGAGACAAATTTTCAGATTTAAGTATAAAGAAATTTAAGATTTTCCCAGGCTTGGATTATAATCCTTGGTTGATAGGAATGCCAAGTATCTATACCAATTGTTAAATGTTTATGAAATTAAACATGAAACAAAAAGAAAATGAATTCCAGCTAAATCATACTGAGAAGGAATGAAACATGAGACACATTAATAAGATATGACACATTTATCATCCATAATCAAACACTTCAAATCCCTGACTGAAATTGGCTTGAAAAATGATACAAACTCTACAGCTGCTTTAAAGGACTATAAGATAACATGTTTTTAAAGCCTACATAAACCATTGAAGCACTTTTATATATTTTATATTCAAAACTAATCTCTGGAGCTAATTTCATTCCATTTAAAATAGTAAGTCCTCACATATTTGTGGTTACTTTTACAGTGTTTTTAAAAAAGGAGTACTGCTAATAATTTAAGACATCCTAAAGACAGAATAGGTGTGAAGGCTTCTTTTTATATTTTGGGTGTTTTAGGTAATTTTTAAGAACTTAAATTATTTGTTCCTCCTTAATAACTCTTCCAAAATACCTTCTGACCTGTAAGTAAATGTTCCTTAGGCACTGTGAGGTGTATTAATGATGAAGCATGAACCCAGGCTGAGAAGTGTACAATTTAATTTTAACTACTGCCAGAACAGTTAACAAACACTGTCTTATCCACTGACAGCAGGAAATGCCTTTACCGCACTACTCCTGAGATTCTAAAGAGGGAAAACTAATTTCACAAACAACCTTTAAAAGAATCCATAGATGACTCTAAGAACAGCACATATTCAGGGTATTAGAAAAGATGTTTTCTTTTGTAAGGCATCAATGATTAAAATAATAAAACGCATGTTTACTAACAAAAGATGGTTAACATTATCATAAAACCATTTATCTTTTCTTTTTAAACTTCTCTAATTCCTGCTAATTTTGCCAGCTTAAATAAGAAATGAATGCCACTTGGCCTAATCAACTATGGTTATAAAAAACTAAGACATCTGAAACTATTAGGCACATCAAAGGTACGGCTTATGTAATTCAAGGTTCCCTTCTTAAGGGGCAGGTGAGTTACCTGGCACATTATACATATGAAACTGTGAAGATCATCTACTAAATTCAACTTTCACATTTTTAGTCAAACTGAAAGACTTATAGTAAATATTCAAACATACCATATCTTCAGTTACAACTGAGTAAGTAACATTTTACCAGATAAAAAGCTGGAACTTAAGTATGAGAAACCTTCATATACTGTGCTTGTATTGGTCTCTTCTTTTTAGATGAAAGCCAGTCATCAATACTTTCAACACAGCAGTTTAGAAGATAAACGTCCAAAACAGTTGACTTGGTTGTAGTCCATAATTTAGCAATTCAATGCCACTGGCATTATAGTGCTGTGGAGCACAAGTGTATCTCCATATTTTAGTCAGATTTGTCTTTCTTCTTTCCTGTTAAGGGCACTTTGTTTACAACAGCAGACCCAACAGCTGTAACACCTCCAGCCACAGCAGATACACCCCCTTTCACCAGCCCTATTCCCACGGAAGGCACAGTTGTAACAGCTGTTTTGGTCACTTCCAGACTCTTTCCACCAATCCAAGCCACACCACCAATGGTGGCACCAACAGCTCCCTTCGTAACACTGAAGATACCCCCAGTCACACGGGACAACATGCCTGGTTGCTGCTGTGGGTGATCTTTCATTGAACCTAATGAGAGAAAATACCATGAGACAATCAAATATAAGTCTTTAGAAGAGCAGTACACATCATTAAGTAACCTAAGACTTCCTCACAATGAGGAGGTTGATTTGATAAGGCCAACCACACCAATTCAAAGACACTGAAGAGCTCTTCCTTCAGGGTATAGTTGTACATGTTTTTACAACATCTTGGTCTAATGCTAAGTCTTAGTATCTATGAGAAGAAATGCTTTAGAGACTAGACAACTTTTGTAAAACAGAACCCTATTTTAAATGTTTCCTTGATTTACGGTTTTGTTAACAAATAACCTTTATTTTACATCCTAAAAGGAAGATGAAAAAATAAGAAGATAAACTATATTTGGCCTTCATTTCCTTGATAGAATTTCATCAATCATTACCGAAACAATCTTCTTTGTAAAAAGCAGTAGTTTAAGGTATGGTCTGGGACCACTGCAGATGCCGAAGACCATTTCAGGGGGTCTACAAGGTAAAAACTATTTTCATAATATTATTAAAATATCATTTGTCTTTTCACTTTCTTTCTGTCATGAGTCTACAGCAGAGTTTTCCAGAAGCAGAATGATGTATAATACAACAGACTGAATGCAGAAGCAGCTGCAAGAATGTAGCTGTCTTGCATTAATCCAAACATTAAAGAGATTTGCTAGAATGTATAAACCAGTATCACCTTGCTCACAATTTCCACAATTTTTTTTTTGTTTTGAAAGAATTACTATTCACAAAAACATTTTAATTATGTTAATATGGGTTCTTTTAATGAATAAAATATTCAAATTTCTCAGTTTTTATTGCTAATGTGGTAAATACTGACAAAGATATAGCTCTTTGGGGCCTTAATTTTTGAGATTGCAAGACATCCTGAAACCAAAAAGTTTAAGAACCCCTAAGTAAATACATTTGGGTCTCTGCTCTATGTCTCCCTTACTGACATATTGAAAGAGCTAACACTATGTAAGAATAAAAAACTATTCATCATTTAAAATTGTTATCTACCTAAAAAATGATTTTTATTCAGACATAAGTAGGATAGAGAACCTACAGCTATGGCGAACACTCAAAATTACCGCCTCCATAATTCTTATGAAAGACAGTGTGTGCTTTAAGTATCTAGTTTTTGAAAACTAGAGATATCTCCTATAA
>NW_012110919.1:18225047-18244936 GCF_000951035.1 Colobus angolensis palliatus | reverse complement strand
ACAAAGATATAGCTCTTTGGGGCCTTAATTTTTGAGACTGCAAGACATCCTGAAACCAAAAAGTTTAAGAACCCCTAAGTAAATACATTTGGGTCTCTGCTCTATGTCTCCCTTACTGACATACTGAAAGAGCTAACACTATGTAAGAATAAAAAACTATTCATCATTTAAAATTATGTTATCTACCTAAAAAATGATTTTTATTCAGACATAAGTAGGATAGAGAAACTACAGCTATGGCGAACACTCAAAATTACCGCCTCCATAATTCTTATGAAAGACAGTGTGTGCTTTAAGTATCTAGTTTTTGAAAACTAGAGATATCTCCTATAAAGGGTAATAGCAATATGAAAAATTAAGCTGTATCTAAGTCATTAGTTTATTTTCTTTGTTTTTTTTAATACAGCCACATATATTAGCATGTAAACTCAAACTTAGGAATAAAATGACTAGCAGAAAGATTTCATAAAAATTTGCACCAGCATAAAATGAACACAGGTCTTTTCTCGTTAGTAACCTAATAATTTAAGCAGCAACAACACATAAGCATTGGTGTTTTTCTAAACTTCATGGAAAAATATTTGGTACTTATACAATTCAAGCTTTACCTCTAAAAAAGAGGGGAAATTACTGGGTACATAAGTTCAACTAAGAGCACCAAAGCTACCAGAATCTAGCAGAATGAGGTTCTCAGAGAAAGTATCATGGGGAAACTGGTAATATTTGATGGAGAAAATAAAAAATTCTGAAAACTGAGCTTTCCGATGCACAAGGCACAAATTTACCTTGAGATGGTTTTTCTTTTCTTTGTTTGAAGATTTTACATTGTATCACAAGAGGGAAAATCTCACTGACCGGTCAAAATATCTTTACAAAACAGTGCATAAATACAAATACAGCAATAGCTATGAATTTTAAAAACCAAATATTTTATTAAAACTAGTAAGTATAGTTAATACAAATTTTTTGATGACTGAAGTAAAAGACAAGATATAGATGAGCATTTGAATATATTAGTTATAAAATTATAATGGAAAGGATTACATAATTGATAATTCTTCTGGAATCAAGGTTACTAGTCCTAGGAAAAAAGGCAAAATCCTGATTTGAGGCTACAACAGATAACTGCCTCATGCCAAATATCTCATTAGTAAAACTGTCTTGCCATGCCAAATTTAGTACCCATGCATTTAAAGAAGACAAATAATTTTTCTTAATCAAATCGGATAAATAATTAATGCAGCTGATTTCTTTAATTACAGTGTACTCTTAATTATCACCATATAAATTATCTGCTTTGCAGATTCCTCTTATTTAGTGGTTGGCATAGAAAGACATTCTGCTTTGTTCTCTTCCTTGATAATCATGCCCCTGGATGGCCTTTATTTATCCCTTTCCTGATTTCTTTCTCACAAAGTCCTTGTTAACTTTCTCACTGAACCCTAACTTTTCAAAACTCCATGGTTCCAGACGTAAAAATGTTAGGCATGAGTTAGTAATTTTCCAGGCTATTCATCCACCAAACTAAACCTAATCAGCTAGTTTTTGTTTTGTTTTGTTTTGTTTTTTGAGACAGAGTCTCACTCTGTCACCCAGGCTGAAGTTCAGTGGCACGATCTTAGCTCACTGCAACCTCCGATAGTTCTTTTGAATTCTTTTTGGCTTAAGTGTAAACTCTTTGTTCCTATTTTCCTAGCAATTTCATTTTTGCCTACCAATATAAGAAATATAGGAAGAAAATTTTAGACAATGGTTAACAGAACTAGGAAAAAATATATAATACCTAGAGTCACAACCTCCAGCCCTAGTAATCAACATGCAATTCTCCAAGGAGATCACTATTTGGATTAAGTTTAGTAACCGTCTATACCAAAAACATGCCTCTAGTAATTTTCTGTATGTACTCAGGACATTCAGGTGTGTTTCCAAGGGTTTTTGAAGAATTAAAATGATTCATGGTATCACAATTTTCAAACTAAAAGAGAATTATTACTTAAAAAGACAAATGAAGCAGACCCCAAGATCATGTGTTAATAGAGGAGGAGAGCTACCAATTACAATGTAATAAATAATAGGAGTTTAACAACAAATCTCTAATGCCTCTTGAATTAGGCTGATATTGTATGCAGGATATCAAAACTAAACACAGTCCATCCTTCCTCTGTATCCATCCTCACCCTTTACAAATGAAAGGATACTCATACTTCTAAAATGGTCTTAAAAGAAGAATGACAGGAAAATATTATGGCTTATATGGTAAAATTGTGTCCCTATTCACCACTATCTGTGCTTTCTTATTAGAGGCTAAAAATGTTATCTTCAATTATTTTGGGGACATATTTACTGACAAGGTAAACAGGTTATATTTCTTTAAATTTAATTAAAAAATCAGGGCTGGGAGTGGTGGCTCACACCTGTAATCCCAGCACTTTGGGAGGCCAAGGCAGGTGAATTACCTGAGGTCAAGAATTCAAGACCAGCCTGACCAGCATGGTGAAACCCCTGTCTCTACTAAAAAAATACAAAAAATTAGCTGGGCGTGGTGGCGGGCGCCTGTAATCCCAGCTACTTGGGAGGCTGAGGCAGGAGAACTGCTTGAACCCAGGAGGCGGAGGTTACAGTGAGCCGAGATCGTGCCATTGAACTCAGCCTGGGTGACAGAGCAAGACTCTGTCTCAAAAAAAAAACAAAAAAAAAAATTTACAAAAATTAAAAAATAAAAACTATCAGAACTTTAATTCAGTATGTTTTTCCATTCTTAGTGTTACAGATGTATTCTTACCTTCTGGTGGTTCATCATTAAGGTATGATGGGATTTCTTGTTGATTTTTATCTGTCTGATTCATGATCTCCTAAAACAAAAAAAAACATACAAACACATTTCATTTTAACCTCAACATGTGAGACTACCTCTTGTCACATGCTAAATTGTGATTTCATCGACATTATTCAAGATAAACAACATTTTATACCCACTCTACAACTAGTCTTCGTCTTGTTTCTCTCCTACTTCAAACTGTGGCATTTAATAAATACTTTAAATTGTATAAGTTGACAATATAAATCTTACGTGAAACACCCACCAAAGAGTGGCAGTCACAGTGTAAGTTTTCCTACGTTGTTACTGTGGTGCTTCAACTACAGCTGAATGTTACTCACTGAAAGAGAGGTGGAAGATAAGGGTTAGCCGCAAAATGTTGTTTCCTCCTACAGAATACTGGTTAACTTAATTGTGACTTATTTCACAATAGACTTAAAGAAAAAAGTATACCATAACTAAAAAAGGTGTTCCCCAGACAGAATGGCTATTATTAAAAAGTCAAAATATAACAGATGCTGGCAAAGCTGCAGAAAAAAGAATGCTTATACACTGCTAGTGGGAATGTTAATTAGTTCAGCCATTGTGGAAAGCAGTTTGGAGATTTCTCAAAAGAACTTAGAACTACTATTCAACCCAGCAATCCCATTTCTGGATATAACTCAAAGGAATATAAATCATTCTACCACACACGTGTGATGTTCATCACAGCACTATTCACAATAGCAAAGACATGGAATCAACCTAAATGCCCATCAACAGTGGACTGGATAAAGAAAATGTGGTACATATATACCATGGAATACTACGTAGCCATAAAAAAGAATGAGATCATGTCCTTTGCAGCAACACATGTAGAGCTGGGGGTCATGATCCTAAGTGAATTAACACTGGAACAGAAAACCAAATACTGCATTTTCTCCCTTATGAATGAGAGCTAAACACTGAGTACACATGGACACAAAGAAGGTAACAAGAGACAGCAGGGCCTGCTTGTAGGTGGCGAGAGGAAGGAGAGTGAGGGTCGAAAAACTACCTACCTGGGTGATGAAATAATCTGTACACCCAACCCCCACAACACACGATTTTACACATGTAATGAATCTGCACATGTACTCCTGACCCTAAAAGTTGAAAAAATAAATAAATACTAAGGTGTTATCTGAGAAAGTCCTTAAAAAAAAGACATCCCACTCTTGTAATGACACCACCAATCTGAATCAGTAACAGATGAATTTTAATGACTTTCTGCTGTTCTTAGAGCTCTTATGAACAAAGACAGTAACAGAATTCAAAATTTACTGTAAAAAAATATATATTATACTATGATCAACTCTAAGTAGTAAGGGAACCTAAGAAATAAAATAAGCTGTGCTGCAGTAAGGAAAGCATGATTAAAATTTTATTTTCCCAATTTCCTTTACTATCATAAAACACTGCCTTTTAAATTCACTTGAGTAAGTCAAGACTAGAGCAAGTCAAGATTGGTCTAAAAGTGTTCTTTATAATATACTGTCTGGCTTGGCCAGGAAACTAAGGTTGTGATCCCAGCAGTCAGCTAAGTACTTCCTAGTCATACATCCTTGGAGTCCAAATTATTGTATGTGTACATATACAATAGATATTAAAAGGGATATTGTGAAAATTAACAATGTAGTTCAATACATTAATTAACAAACACTGATTAAGCACCTACTCCTGGGCCAGACAATGTTTTAGGTGCATGGAGTACAGTAATCAATGCAGACGGAAAAACTCTCTGCCATCATCAAACGGATACTCCAGTGGGGAAAGGCAATAAATAAACACAAAGAGAGTATTCTATGTCAGCAGTATTTATATACTATGGAGAAAAAGGGATGGATAAGGAGAGGGTGTGATCTTTTAAATAATTTTCTTTTTTTTTTTTTTTTTTGAGACAGAGTCTTGCTCTGTTACCCAGGCTGGAGTGCACTGGCATGATCTCAGCTCACTGCAACTCTGCCTCCCAGGTTCAAGCAACTCTTCCGCCTCAGCCTCCCGAGTAGCTGGGACAACAGTCACGCATTACCATGCCTGGCTAATTTTGGTATTTTTAGTGGAGATGGGGTTTCACCATGTTGGCCAGGCTGGTCTCGAACTCCTCATCTCAGGCGATCCGCCCACCTCAGCCTTCCAAAGTGCTTGGATTACAGGCATGAGCCACACTGCGCCTAGCCAGGGATGGATGGGGAGAGGATATGATATTTTGGATAGGATAGTCTGTGAAGGCTTTACTGCAATGACACTCAAAGAAGGTAAGGATACAAGATATTTAGGTGAAGAGTCTTTGCAGAAGAAGCAATGGCAAGAGGAAAGGCCCTGATGTGGGAGCTTACATGGATCAGCAAGAAGGAACAGCTAGTAAAGTGTGGCAGGGTGGCAGCAAGGGCAGAAGGAGAGGAAGTCAAAGAGTGAGGTCTGGATCAATGTAGGCCCTTGAAGGCGAAGATGGAGAGTGGCTTTTAACTGAGTGAGATGGGAAACTGGTAAAAGGCACTGAACAAAAGAGTAAGGTGATCTTTTTTTTGTTTTTTTTTTTTCATTTTGTTTTGTAGCAAATTTATTCATGCATCATTTTTTTAGGTTTGCACAAATAATCCTTGAGCCAAAACCAGTCACCTAAAATAAATTTTAAAATAAATAAGTAAATAAAAGGATTTGTGGGTTTTCTTAAAAGACAACTGTTAACATGGTGTTAGCTAGAAATGAAGTTGAGTGTAGTAGGTGCCATAATTACTTATCTAATATACTATTATAATGGAGTTTGTTATTTTCTTTTTTTTTATTATTATACTTTAAGTTCTAGGGTACATGTGCATAACGTGCAGGTTTGTTACATATGTATACTTGTGCCATGTTGGTGTGCTGCACCCATCAACTTGTCAGCACCCATCAACTCGTCGTTTACATCAGGTATAACTCCCAATGCAATCCCTCCCCCCCTCCTTCCCCATGATAGGCCCCGGTGTGTGATGTTCCCCTTCCCGAGTCCAAGTGATCTCATTGTTCAGTTCCCACCTATGAGTGAGAACATGCAGTAGAAAGCTGAAAATTAATTCAAGGTGATCTTTTAAAAGATCATTCTGGCTGCTGTGGGAAATACAAGCAATAGGAGAACAACAGCAGAGGCAGAAAGTCCCATTAGGAAACAACTTCAATAATTCAGGTCAAAAAATGTTGGTGGCTTGGATGAGGGTGGTAGAGGCAGAGGTTGTGAGAAGTGGGAATTTTCAAAGGTGGTTTTAACTTCATGGAATTCATCTTGTTATGCCTTTAAAACCTAAATCCTATTTAAGATGAGACTTCTCTGCACCCCCACTGAGTCCAGCAGCAAATGCTGTGTTTAATAAATATCTTTCAATTGCTCTAGTGCAAAATCCTGACTCAGGTCATTTATCAATGGCACCTAATCTTATCCTGGTTTGATTTGAGAATTTAGCACATCATCCCAAACATAAGATTTAAAAAGGAATAGTAAAGCTAAGTAATCTCTCACAGAAAAACCAGGAAGAATTTCAGCTGATGCATTACTGGGAAAAGAGGTTCTTGACAGATATGCCTTAATTTTAAAATCCCCAAATCACAAAGGTACATTTATTACCATTCACATTTACATTTTCTTTGATCTATCATCATGGTAAGATCATAACAAATTATACCGGATGGTGGTTAAGACTCTGGGGTCAGAGTGCCTGAGTTTGAATCTCAGCTTGACCATAAGCTGTACAGAAGAGGACAAATAACTTCATTAAATACTTGCTGTTTAGGATAGTTAAAAATCAAAGACAATTCTAGCCTTAACCCTAAGATGAGAATACTATTTAACATATTCCAAAACAAAACATGCAGAAATTCCTGGCAGAATATGTGTACCTTCTGAGAAATGATGATTTGGAAGCCACGTACTTCCCTACTGGACTATTAATTTCAAGAGGACAGACACCTTTGTCCAACTTGTTCATCACGGTAATCTCAGTACTATATATTAATACCATACACTTACACACAAATCCAGGAGATCATTCGGCTGGTCAATCAACAGAAGGTACCATACCCTATAGAGAAATATGGGAAATTACATATGCCCAACCATCTTACATGTTTTAACTGGAGTTTAAAAATAGGTGTGATTATGACTGTAACTGCATACATTTCAAAACTGACTTTCTGGTGCCTACCCCATAAATCCCTACCAACAGTCTTACCTTTTATTTCTAATACAGTCTCCCTTAAAAACAATTATTTTTCTATATCCTATCTTGTAATTAAGAAAAAGACCACAATTTAAAAAAATTAGTTCTGCTTTATGAGAGCATAACATATATGCAATTTAATCTAAATAATATGAATTGACTTCATCCTTCTGTGGGTAGTCAATACGAAGCCATGAGCAGAGTTATACTGTCATATCTGTGCCTTAAGATGCCAACTGAAGCAAGAAGAGATGGAAGGACAGAGAGATTAATACAATAAGTGGCTATTTTAGTAGTCCAGTAAGATAGAATGACAGTCTAAACTCTGCCAAATTTTCATGTCTAAATAAATGCTTTGGACCAAAATACTAGGGTCACCTTTGAATTCTGCTTTTCTTTTACATTTCCATCTAATTATCGGTAAATTCTGTTGCCTAAATAAATCCAGATTATAACCACTTCTCATTACCTCTACTGTTACCACTTTAAACCATCATAATCTCTTACTTGTACTACTGCAAAATCTCTGAATGGGTCTCTGAGCTTCCACCTTTGTTCTTCTTTCAGTCCAGTCATGTCATACTCTGCTTAAAATCCTCCAACTGCTTCCTATTTTGCTTAAAACAAAATTCAGAGTCCTTATACCTTTGCCTTTGAGGCCAGATATTTAATCACCATCTCCACTATTCTACCTCTTGTTCATTCCAGTCTAGTAACACAGAGTTCCTTGTTTATCCTTTCCTCAAAGTCTTTTCCCCAGTATATGCACATGGCTCAGGTCTTCCGATAAGGTCCGTTATCAGAAGATGTTCCCTGACCACCTTATAATAGATGAGCACCCTCCACTCTTCTTATCATTTTCACCTAATCTGTTTACTTTGAGTCTCTCCCAATTAAAATGTAAGCTCCATGAGAACAAATGCTTGGTTTGTTCTCTACTCTATCACCAGAGACTTAATCAATGATGCATGGTGGACACTCATATACTTGAATTTTTTGTAAGTAGAATGTAACTTGGGTATTAATGTGAGATGAAAGGGAGAATCTAATGTCATATTTCTAGTATAAGACAGAGATGATGAACACAGAGAACATCAGAAGAGAAACGTTTTGAAAGAAGATGAAGGACTTGTTTCTGAACAAGCTATATTTGAAATACCTTCAGGGCATCCACAGACGTTCAGTAGGCAATTGGATTTAAGGGGAAAGAGACTCAGCATAAAGTCTGAGTTAGAGTTGAGGTTCTAAAAGCAGTTTGAAGTGATAGTTGAAGCTCTGAGCAGTGGGTAATATGATCAAGGAAAAGAGTGATGAGAAGTCGACTGACAGTGTTAATTGGCCAGCTCATAATTAAGAGGTGAGCAAAAGAGAAGCCAGCAAAAACAAACAAAACACATCTGAAAATGAAAAATGAGTACAGCCTCATGGAAAGCAAGAGAGGAATTTATAAGCTTCCAAAAGACACACATTATGCAGAAGTTAAAATAATGTATGATCAAATACTACAGAAAAATGCTAATGCTATATTTAGAGACTGTAAAAGGCATATATCATCATACCCAATTTTTTTTAAAATGCATACAAAAAGACTGGAAGAAAGTATGCCAAAGTATTAATAAAGATGCTATGGGGAGTAGAAATACGTAAGTTTCACATTTTACATACACATGCATGAAGTAGTATATATAGCATTTATATATTCATAGTATATATAGTATTTGTATATAGTTTTCAATACATATACATGGAAATATGCATAGTTAAATACATACAGAAATATGCATAGTTAATTAATGTCTATAAATTTTCTACCATAAAAATGTATTGCTTTTATAATGAAAGAAAAATACATATTTTCAAGTCTTAGAAATCAGTGATATTCATAAATCATATTTTAAAGATTATGTAGTCCATCTAATCCTAATTATTCTAAGTTTTAGCCACAGATGCAGTTAATAATCTAAAAAACAATGTACTTGAATCACATGATGCTTTAAGAAAATGGTATCACTGAGTTTTGTTCAGTTACGTCTTGGGTAAGGAAATCCTGACAAACAGCCTTATGCGGGTTATTACTATATTAACTGTACAATACTGTTAAAGACATTACCCACTACAACACTTAATAGCTCTGATACGGAACTTCACATAAGAAATTTCTTCAGAGGTAACTATTCAGAAAATGTCTTGTTTCCCCCAAATATTTAGCATGTTTTCTTAAAGATTTATGCATTTTTATATTTAAAAGACACAAAGGTGTAATGTCTTCCTTCTCTTTGGCTTCCAGAAAGCTTATAGCTAAAATCGCAGCTCAACTAGGTAGACTCCTGTGGCCTGCATAGTTGTATCCTATCTTCCTCCACACTTCCACACCTCCTCAAGACCACTACTCGGATTGCTGTTTCTCCCTGGCATGCAATTTGAATATGTTATTTACATATTTTACCAATTTGTTGGTACATGTTTTTGTTGTAAGCTGCGAGATAGTATTTGTGAGATAAGTGAATAAGAAGAAAATATTGTAATCCCAGCACTTTGGGAGGTTGAGGTGGAATGCTTGAGCTAAGGAAGTCAAGACCAGGAAAACATAATGAACATAATGAGACTTCATCTCTACAAAAAAATAAATAAATAAATAAATTGGGCATGGTGGCACACGCCTATAGTCCCACATATTTGGAAGGATGAAGAGGAAGAATTACCTAAGCCCAGAAGGTTGAAGCAGCTGCAGTGAGCCATAATCGTGCCATTGCACTCCAGCCTGGGCAACAGAGCGAGACCCTGTCTCAAACGACAGGACAGGACAGGACAGGACAGGATGAAGACTGGTGGGGTGGGGAGGGGAGGGGAGGGGAAAGAATCCGCATATACTTTAAGCATCACAAGAAGAAATATATACCAATATATGGCCTAAATTTGGGGTTTAAAAAAAAAAAAACTCTAAGCTAGAGTCATGCTTTTCAAATGTATCTTTTTAAACACAGGCAATGGTATGCCAAGGACTTAAGAATCCACAGGAGAGACATAATGCCTGCATTTTAATCCACAGTAATGTAAAATACTGTTTTATTTTTAAATTCACACACAGTAAAAAATAAAATGAAAAGTGCTTGAGCATTGTTTTTTTTTTAAGATAACTAGACTTTCAAGAGATTTCACTCTCGCCTGGGGCTGCTTCCGGGTATATTCTCAGACTTACCAGCTCTCCTTGCCAGTCCAACCACATTCCCACTCCCACACCCAGCATGAGTTCATTCTGGCCTTAAATTAGGAGTATTTCTGTAGAGGAGTGTGAAATGTCAAAAGCTAGATACTATTATATAGAAATATTCAGTTGCATTTAAAAATTTATTAGCAGTAGTTACCAACAGGATTATCAGTAAACAAGAAAGTAGCAACTCTGGAGTCCTGCCATGCCAGCCATATGTTAACCTAGACTAGAGGAATTCACTGTTTAGAAAGCCTTGAAAGTCCTAAGTGCCACAAAGATTAGTTTCATTGAGACCAAAAAAAAAAAAGGGAAAAAAAAACAAAACAAGGGCCGGGCACGGTGGCTCACACCTGTAATCCCACCACTTTGGGAGGCCAAGGCAAGTGGATCACCTGAGGTCAGGGGTTCGAGACCAGCCTGGCCAACACGGTGAAACCCATCTCTACTAAAAATACAAAAATTAGCCAGGCGTGGTGGCACACACCTGTAATCTTAGCTACTCAAGAGACTGAGGCAGGAGAACTGCTTGAACCCAGGAGGCAGAGGTTGCAGTGAGCCAAGATCTCACCACTGCACTCCAGCCTCGGTGACAGGGCAGGACTCCATCACAAAAAAAAAAAAAAAAAAAAAAGATTAGTTTTGTTTTGATGTTTGGGTATCTTGTACATCACACCTTAATAGTCAGTACGTCGTATCAAAATTCTTCTAGAACTCTTAGGGTAATAAAACTTAGTATTAATTTTTATTAATTAAAAAGCCACAAGTATTTGAGATTTTTTTTCCCTGAATTCCTAATTTGATCATAAGACACTGAGTTACCTTATAAAGGTATTTGCTAAAATCCTTAACTGTGTCATCTGTACTTTTCATTCACATAAACCATTCCAAAGTCCTACACACAAATATGTGTCTAACTTTTAGTGATATTACCCCTTTATGGATATTGCCACCTCATTACTAAAGATAAATACTTTTTATATTACTATCCTGCTTATTATCACCATTGTAGGAGACTTGTTTCTCTTATAGTAGAAACTGTGAAGATAAATAGACCCCAATCTAAAACTTTGAAAGGTAAATAATCTACTAATAAAATTTAAGAGTATATATGTAGAGACAAGTACCAACTGACAGTAAAAATTTCAAAATGGGCCTGTAATCCCAGTGCTTTGAAAGGCTGAGGCAGGCAGCATCACCTGAGGTCAGGAGTTCGAGACCAGCCTGGCCAACATGGTGAAACCGCATCTCTACTAAAAATAGAAAAATCAGCCAGGTGTGGTGGTGGGTACCTGTAATCCCAGCTACTAGGGAGGCTGAGGCAGGAAAATCTCTTGAACCTGGGAGGTGGATGTTGCAGTGAGTGGAGATCGTGCCACTGCACTCCAGCCTGGGCAAGAGAGCAAGACTCCATCCCAAAAAAAAAAATCAAAACGACCATTTTTAAATGTCACTCTGAAGTAATACATTATAATTATTAAATTCTATACAAACTATCTGCCCTGAACTCATTGAATCATTAATTCTACATATACTTGAGCCCTACTATGTGGCAGGCACGCTGGTATGCAATTAGGAGTTCAGTGTGATTAAGCACACACAGGCACTACTATAAACTAGAGTTTACAATCCAGTGGGAATAGACTTTTCCAGCACTTGCCATTTAGTGAGTCATTCAAGAAACAAATTATATATTCAAAAAACAAATATATCTGCTCTCTAGGAGCTCATAATGCACAAGTTTCTATTAAAAACATACTTTCTGGCTGGGCCTGGTGGCTCATGCCTATAATCCCAGCACTTTGAAAGGTCGAGGCAGGAGGATTGCTTGAGCCCCGGAGTTTGACAGCAGCCTGGGCAACATAGCAAGACCTCGTCTCTACCAAAAAAAAAACAAAACAAAACAACACATACTGTTCTAAGGAAGACAGTAATGACAGACAATATCCTTAGATAAGTACAAATGATTTAACTTATTCTACAGACATAAATCAGTTCTACCTTTTGGTCCTGAAGTGTGAATAAACTATTACAGTACCAACTAAACTGGTTATAAGTGGGTTTTTAAGAAATTGTGCCATATGAAAGACTTCTTTGTTGTAGACTGTATATCATGACTACAAATTCATCAGCAGTTACATTAAGCATTGTAGAGATGGGGAGAAATAATTCTTGCCCAGTACAATAGTATCATAGATTTAGTAGCTGGCGAATATATTGAGCAAGGATTAACAACACAATTCCCTAAAGGATAATTTATTCCAATAATAGAAATAAGTAAACAAACACCTCTTGGGAAACTGGTTTTCTTTCTAAAGGAAAATAGATGAATCCATGTTGTTTGTGGGTTTCAGTAATATTTCATATATAAAGTTTTTATTCATAATAAAAAATTCTGAAAACAGTACATACATTTTCCTCTGGGTAGCACCACCCCTCTATACACCAAAGGAAGTTAAATAACACTAACACGTTATATAAAGCTTAACTACAAAATACAGTGCACAACTTTATTGGCAAAGCCACTTAAAACTACCTGTTATTCAACAGTAGGTGCCAATGTCCCTATAATAGAAAAAGACAACTATAAATGAATTAGCTAAATCCTTCTACATATTCTACCTAAAAGAACTTGGCCACATCCTCATGTTTTAGCTTCTTTGCCAAATAATTGCAAAGAGATTCAAAAATATATTTACATAGAGCTCTAAAACATATACACCAACAAGCAGAGTACACTAAAACTCCAGCTGTTTTTATGTTTTTCTAGTTAAACCAACTATCGGGAAGAGTCTGCTTTTAAAGATGGCCCCTGCCCATTAAATCAACAGCAAATAGGCTACAAGAAATGCTCTCAACCTAGCAAGGAAGAAAAAGTCATCTGCCAGTAAAACTTGTAAGTGCCCACTTAGACGAGTAATAACTGACAGGGTCAAAAAGGCAATTTTTAAGGGTTGTCCTTAAACGAAACATTAAGCAGAATTACAATACTCTATCAAACCAGAGAACCAGCACACCATCTTCACATGATTTCAACAGATATTTGCATTCCTACTATGTGTCAAACATTCTGTTAGGCACTGAGGCATCCTTGTGAACAAGCATACAAAGGTCCTATTCTCAAGATGTTTATATATAATCCAGTGAGATATCTTCCGGAAGCAGAAAAAAAGTAAATACCTAATAACTGAAACAAAGAAAGGTAAAGATTTTCCTGTAGTTAAAAAAAAAAAATCAAACACATGCACACACACAGACACCTACCTGTATATTTGTCTAATGTAGCAACCGTTATAATTTCTAACGATGCTTTCCATAAATGGACAAATTTTTACTGAACTTGGTTTCTGGTACATCTGTTCTAACAAAGACTAAAGAAATGAAAGTGGAAAAAGCAAAACAGGATGCATATGGGTTTATCAAAGGCTACTTCTCCCTTTCTTTTTAAAAAGTTAAGTATAGGCGCCCGCGCGCGCGCGCACACACACACACACACACACACACACACACAGGCGCGCGCGTTTACCTGTTGGTGTGGTATCGATATTTCTGGGGAACCCTTGAGGGCACTCACACCAGCAGAAGTTTCAACGGCTAAACAATAGCATACAGCAAATAATCACATATAGCAAATTTTTTCATTTGGAATTAGCACAGTGTTCACAAGGACGCAAAAATCAAATTAAGAACCCTTCCCTTTTCTCTAGGTGTTTCCAAACCCTTCCGGGTGGCCCCTTCTCTCCCCACTGATCCCTTTAGGCTCTAGGCAAGCGTGTGTGTGTGTGTGTGTGTGTGCTTTCTTTAGCAGAGAGAGTGACGTGGCAAGAGGCAGAAAATGACCCTGGAGGCGCCGTGGCTAGCTAGCGCTGAGCTTGGCACCTCCTCCCTCCGCTCCACGTTGTACACCCAGCACACCCCCCACTCCCGAAGGGTTCCAGAATTTCTATGTAAGAAGGATGTAGGACAAGCGATCTGATTGGAAGTGGGAGCTGGGGGATCGGTCTTGAAGCTGCGTGTACAGAGCAGGCAGTTTTTATTTAGACTAGGAGGCAGTGACGGCACGGATGGGTGCTCCAGCACTCCCTGTCACCCCTGGGCGCCGCCAGCACCCTCTCCATTCCCACTTTTACTTTAGGTTAGGCGTGGGGATACAGCCTTCCTACCCAGGAACAGCTATGGGGGTGTCGACTGGAGGACAAGTCTTGTGTGCCTGAACCCAAGAGGGAGGTTTATCAACAGGTCAGGAGTTGGCAGGGCGAGGAAGACCAGTACCCAAGCCCCTCCGCTGCATCCGCCTCCCAGGCTGCAGACGCCCCCCAGGCTGCTGACGCCCCCCACCTCCCTCCTCCGTCCACAACCAAGAACCCCCAGATGCTAAGAAGTCAGACGGAGGCTTTCCAGGGGAATGCCCAAGCTCCAATCGCGGCGTGGCAGTCAGCGACGTATAAGGAGGAGTAGCCCCAGAAGCGAACCACCATCCGCCCCCAACTTCGTCCCGCCCCTCCCCCTTTCCCTCTCGGGCCTCGCCGAAGCCCAGCTGGGCAGCCAGGCCTGGCAGTGGGAGGTGAGGGGCAGGGGCGCCGACGGCAGAGGGCGACGGAGGAAGGCAGGAAGCCGGGACTGCACCCCTGCCCTCGCATCCCACTTCACTCACCGCCGGGATCGCGGCCAGCGCTAGGGCAGGAGCCGGGCGGAGGGAGCAGGCCGGCGCCGAGGAGAGCTGAGGCAGCCTGGGCGGCAGCTGCGGCCGGCACAACCCCAGGCAGTCGCGGCTCTGGAGGCGTCCTTTCAGGATGTGGAGCTGGAAAACTGTGGCGGCGGCTGTGGAGGCGGCGGCCTCTGGCTGCGGACGTGGCGCCCGACGCGACCCGCCCCCTCCGTCGCCTCCTCAGCTCCCGCCTCCTCCCGCGGCTCCGGCTCCGAGGCGCACGCGCGCTCTTGCAGCCCGGCCCCTCCCGCGCCCACCGGGCCTACGCCCACCCGTTTCTCGCAGGGTCCGGCCCTCCCAGCAGTCCCCAACCGGCCTTGTCCCTATTGCGCACGCGCGACGCTCCGAGGCCCGCTCCCGCCCCTTTGCCCCCTGGGCGCCTCCGTGGGAACCCCCGGCCGGCCTGCGCGCGCCTCCTCCGGGGGTCTCCCCGCCTTTTTCCGCCGCCATCCAATCAGATCGGGCAAGGGGCGCGAAGCCCGGGAGACGCGTAGGCCGCGGTCCCCAGGCCTGGTGCTTTGGCATCTGCGGCTGCCCAGAGTCGCGTTCCGCGCCGAGTAACGGTCTTCAGAATTCAGAACCTTCGCCTTAGGGAAGGTGGGACGGTCGCCAGTTTCTTCAGCACTTTCTTCGTCCAGGGACGTCCGCCTGCCTTGCCTGCTGTCCTCGGGGAGTGACAGCGGGGCCAGCTCAGACGTTCACGTCGGGGCTCTCTACAGGCCTTTGTGACTAAGTGCTAGGGTTGAGGAGAGACGTGTCTTATTTATGTGTTTTTCAGTTTGTTACGATTTTTTTTTTATTTTACTTCTCCCTGCCCTAGAATTGAGCTCCTTGAGTAAAAACCCGCCTGGGTCGCCATCACCCTAGGCTTGGTGCAGGGCCCGCCAGGCGCTCGAAATTTGTTGAAGAGGTGGGTGTTTAGTATCGAAAGAGCCGCGGATTGGGCATTAGAAAGTCTGGCTTGCGCCGCGTCCTTGCCACTTGCTTACCAGGCCCCTCCACGTGGTCCCCGCCGTGGCAGCAGCTCTCCTCGCCCGTCCAAAGGCACGGGGAGGCGCGTGGCGGCCCCGCCTGAGCTGAGCCCCCTGGAACGTGAGACCGTCTCGCTCTGAGCTTCAAAGCGGGGTTGCAGGAGCCACCTCAAGGTCGTTTTGAGGACTGGAAGAGATGAACTGCTCAAAGCCTGCTTAACTAGATCAATGGTATCGATTAACTTTTCTTTGACTCCCTTTCCACACCTATAAAATAAAGATGACGGGAAACTTGTCATACGTTTGTTTGTGGTTGGTGGGAAAGGTCTTTATGAACTGTGAAGTCTTATGCAAACGTGAGATGTTTCCTTTCGCAATCTGAATAGCAACTCAAAACACATGAAGCAAAAACACGCGAAGTCAAAAACATACACAGGAAGCAAAAAAAAAAAAACCCTCACAAAATGGTTTATCAACTGCAGAATATTGGAACTGCAGGATGGTGGAACTGAATGATAACTATTGACGACATAGCTCAGAAAGGACATGCTAAAGCATGCTGGATGAAGCTAACTTTGATCCAGGTCTTAAATGGAATGGGCTATAGTTTATAGCTTCAACCTAAATATTAACTTATGAAATCAGAGAATTAAGGCCACTTAAGCCACTGTGCTCAGACTGTCAAGATATTTTAGTTTCTCAAAGCAGAAAGAGGAAATTAAATAATCTTGTCAATTCAACATATGGGTTGGATGATTAGCAGGATCCATGGATTGTTCTGTTTATCCAGTATGTGAAGAAACGGATATCTTCTGTTTTCTTGTTATTACAGAAACTTCTGTCCTTAATATGTGACCTTTGAAGGTTGAACTCTAGGTAAAATTATGAAGTGCACAGTTACATCTTGTTTCTTCTTCTCTTTGCACGTCGTTTTACAAGATAATCTAATTATTATCAAAGTACAAATGACTGACAAGATTGTAGCCACTCCTGGGAGATTTTGCATTTTTACAGTTATTAAACGCCGTGACTCAAAGCAGCAGTTGAATCTGTTTCATAAACCAACTAAGATTTAAAAGAGCTTCTTTGGGAGATCATGAGTTCACCAGAAACTTCTGAAACTACAAGTGCAGGAGTTCAGCCTATAAAACAAAGAAATACATGACTTGTAGTATTTCTTCATTTTATAGGCTGAACTCCTCTAAGTTCTTGATTCCCATTCTGTGACCACCCTTTCTTAGATTATTAAAATAAAATACAGGTGGCTCATGCCTGTAATCTCAGCACCTCAGAGGCTGAGTCAGGGGAAGATCACTTGAGCCCAGGAGTTTAAAACCAGCCAGGGCAACATGGGGAGACCACATCTCTTAAAACATTAGTAATTGAGCACAGTGGCACACTCCTGTGGTCCCAGCTATTTGGGATACTGAAGCAGGAGGATTGCTAGAGCCTGGGAGGTCAAAGCTGCAGTGAGCCGTGGTCACACCACTGCATTCCAGCCTGGACAACAGAGTGAGACCCTGTTGCAAGAAAAATAAAATGAAACATTTATTTCTGGGTGTTATTTTGAAAGATTTTGTCATGTCTTAATGAGCCCTGGCCAGGTAATCACAGCACTTTGGGAGGTCAAGGTGGGAGGATGCTTAAAGCCAGGAGTTTGAGACTAGCCAGGTCAACATAGTGAGACCCTGTTTCCACAAAAAATAAATAATTAGCCAGGTGTGGTGGCATGCACCTGTAGTCCTAGCTACTTGGGAAGCTGAGGCAGGAAGGTCACTTGAGCCAGGATTTCAAGGCTGCAGTGAGCTATGACTGTGCCACTGCACTCCAGCCTGGGTGACAGAGTGAGACCCTCTTTCTTAAAATAACAATAATAATGAATTCTTTGTACCTTCAGGCAATAAAATTCTTTTAACAAAATTCTTAATACACATATCAATTACCCAGCCTCTTAAGTGATTGAGTTTTCTTCTAGTTGGGTACACACACAGTCTTTTTGCCTTATTGAAAAACTTAGAAATTAGATGTGACATTGCTTAACATGGTGGGGTGGTTCAAAGAGGACCAGAAAGAAGCAAGTCAGAAACCAGTAATGTTAAGAAATTATTTCTAGGCTGATAGTACACTGAAGTTTAAAAACCTCCAGCCCAACCTTCTACCCAACATGTGGGTCTGTCTCCTATTATGTGAACAATCATAGTTTTCATCATTATCAAGCCCTCTTCCCAGAGTTTCAGTATGCACTCATTTAAGTAACAAGCCTACTTGTTGCAAGGTGTGCACGTTTTTCCTGTTTCACCATGTTTTCATGAGTGTAATGCGTTATCCTTGCATTAAATTAACAGCTTTATAAAGGTTAGTTACCACCCAGTGTAAATCATTATGCTTTCTATCCTCACTTTCTTACTGCTCTTTGCCATTCCTGGCACAATCACCTGTGCTATTCTTGGTTTTCCTTTCCCTGCACCAATATCCTTCTTAATTTTTCCTGTGATATGGCAGATTTATTTGACACAGCTCCTAACCTCGATCATCTGATTTATCTCAATCCAATGAGGCAAGTACCTTATATTCTAATATAGGGAATCCTATATTCATATGAGGAAACTGAAGCATAGAGAAGTTGGATAATTTACCCCAGGTCCCACCGGCTAGTGAAGAGCAGGCTCTAGAATCAAACCCAATTTTGTCTGACTCTAGAGTCCACGTTCTTAACCACTATATTCTAAGAAAGAGAAAAGCAGTTTCTGACATGCAGTAGATGCTGGCACACTAGGCTTTGGTATTCTTGTTGAACAAAAACAATTTTAGAGAACATCAACATCAGATGAGGTCACTCCGTGATCATAGTAGATCAGGACAAAAATAACACTACTTCATAATCATGTCTGAACGCAGACAAAAACACAAATGCTGTCTAACCCACCAAATGGAATACATAAAATGAAAATACCAAACTAGTCTACGTAGCTGTTGCCTCTTTGCCAATGACAGTTTTAGCCTCATTCCAGTTTTCCCTCTTTCTAGATAAGATTTATTGGCCGGGCGCGGTGGCTCAAGCCTGTAATCCCAGCACTTTGGGAGGCCGAGACGGGCGGATCACGAGGTCAGGAGATCGAGACCATCCTGGCTATCACGGTGAAACCCCGTCTCTACTAAAAATAGAAAAACTAGCCGGGCGAGGTGGCGGGCGCCTGTAGTCCCAGCTACTCGGGAGGCTGAGGCAGAAGAATGGCCGAAACCCAGGAGGCGGAGCTTGCAGTGAGCTGAGATCCGGCCACTGCACTCCAGTCCGGGCGACAGAGCGAGACTCCGCCTCAAAAAAAAAAAAAAAAAAGATTTATTAAGATACCCACTCATAGAATTACCCCCACTTCCTGACAATATCCTGTTTAGAGCATAGACCAAAGTTCCACCTCTTTAAACCTCTATCAGATAATCACCTAACACAAACCCAAATCTTAATATAAGATTTTATTGAACATCTTACAGATATGCCACATGGTTCCCCGTGATGTGTTCTCCCTTGCTGCAATGAGTAGTAAATTCAACTTGTTCAACCACAGGTGTGTTCATGGTGATCTTTGACTAGAAAGCATTGACAATTCTTTCCGAACAATTCTATATCATGCATTTCTATGGAGTAGAAAGCATACTTGTTAGGTATTTCTGCCAATCAAAGTAACTGGAAACTGCCCTTTAATCTCCAGCCATAGCATTGTCACACCAAAGCTAGAAGGTTCCCTTTCTTTTTGTGGATCATATATAGAGTGTCTGCTAAATTGAGCCTTATTAAAAGATAGTGAAAAGAAACACATATGTTGGAATAATTGGACATCATTTTGAAAACAAAAGCTCAACACCTATAAACTCATACCTTTCACCATATGTAAAATAATTCAAAATGGATCATAGATCTAAATGTGAAAATATAAAACTTTTAGAAGAAAAGATAGGAGAACATTTTTAT
>NW_012110919.1:18214234-18222407 GCF_000951035.1 Colobus angolensis palliatus | reverse complement strand
CCATGAAATATAAAAAACCAACTTAAAGCCCAACCACTTTGGGCAGATGTTCTCAGAATCTCCTGAGGACTATGTCATGGGCCATTGGTCACTCATTTGGCTCAGAATAAATCTCTTCAAATAATTTACAGAGTTTTGCTCTTTCACTTACAATAATTTGGCACCTAGCATCAGGCCTCAGACTCAGAGACCTGAAGGAGTTGGCTGAACTTGGAGCTAAGTTACCAGCAGGGGCCCATTGGAAGTTCTCCCCAACTATGAGCATTTCCTCCAGTGGAATTGTTAAGTCCTCCTGAGCACTGGACCTCCCATTTGGCTGATGGTCCTTGATTTATTCTGAGTTTCTGTTTTTCCTCCTAGAAGGTTATTTGGGATCCCTGTCTAGTTCAGAGGTGCATTCTGAAGATGTTCTCCATTGCCTTTTACTACAGACAAGGAGAAGGACCCCTTTTTGGGCACCTCATTTGGTTTCTAGTTTGGAGGAACATTCTAAAGAGTCTTCTCCGTTGATTTTTCTTCCAAAATTAAGCCCAATTGGTTTGTCTGTGCATTTGTGTGAGGAATTGAACTGTTATTTTCATAGGTAAATGAGACTAAGGTCCTCGGCTCTGAAGAAAAAGGGCATTTTGTTCCTCCCAGCTGAAAGATGCTCCTGGGGGACTGGGGACCAAGTAAAAGTGTCTGGGGGTTGACTTCCTGAGACGTGCAATGGCCCTACAGGCAACCCCCAAGAAATTAGTTTAGAAAGGCTCTTCCAGGAAACACATAAGAACTGATCACTTGGCATTTTGAGCCCTCTTGGAGGTAATAGAATTCCAGAGAGAGAAACAGACATCTAAGAGGGCAGAAACAATTCAGTGGTGAGACACTGTAGAGTCCTGCTCACAGTCAGCACACATTGATCCACCACACACACACAAAAAGAAACCTAAATGTTTTTCAAGTTTATGTGATGTAAGTAAAATATTTAATAAATAAGCTGGCTTTCAAATTATTGGTAAAGTAGTATCAGAAATGTCTTAAGAATTTTCAGCATTTTTTGTATTTATTGATCAAGCAGTTCCATACTTAACCCTGCCAAATACTATAAGATGTCAACATTTGGCATGATGTTTATAAAACTATAAACCCAACCCAAAACAGAATGATCTTTGCTTCTGTATTTTTTTTTTCTTTTTTGAGACGGAGTCTCACACTGTCGCCCAGGCTGGAGTGCAGTGGTGTGATCTCGGCTCACTGCAACCTCCACCTCCCACGTTCAAGCGATTCGCCTGCCTCAGCCTCCTGAGAAGCCGGGATTACAGGCACTATGCCCAGCTAATTTTTTTTTTTTTTTTTTGTATTTTTAGTAGAGGCAGGGTTTCAGTGTGTTGGCCAGGATGGTCTCCATCTCCTGACCTCATGATCTGCCTGCCTTGGCCTCCCAAAGTGCTGGGATTACAGGTGTGAGCCACTGCGCCCAGTCAAAACATACCTATTAAATGACTGTATTCTGAATATATGAAACACTCTTAAAACTCAGAAGACAATCCAGTTTTAAAATGTGCAAATAATTGAACAATCACTTCACCAAAGGAGATACATAGATGGCAAATAAGCACATGAAAAGATGCACAACCCCTCCCACCCCAAGGCAACCACTCATCTGTTTTCTCTCCTTTTGCCTTTTCCAGAATATCATATAAATGGAATACAGTATGAAGCATTTTTAGTCTTGCATCTTTCACTTAGAATAATGCATTTGAGATTTATTTATGTTGTGTATAGTATTTTGTTCCTTTTATTGCTATTGTCTATTTACTATAGTAGTCATTAGGGCAATGCAAATCAAAGCCACAATGATCACTACTTGGTTGAAATAAAAACAATTTCAAAAGCTATTGACGATGGACAAAAACTAACACTCTCAGACATTGTTGGTGGGAATGCAGAGGGGTGCATACACTTGGGAAATGGTTTGGGAGTTTCTTATAAAGTTATGCATACACTTGTGATATGACCTAGAAATCCTACTCCTAGATATTTACCCAAGAGGAATGAAAACATGATCACACAAAAACCCAAACATATTTTACAATCATCTAAAACTGGAAACACCCTAAATGCCCTTTAATTTGTGAATGGATAAGCAAATGGTGGTACATATATACAACAGAATCTACTCAGCATATAAAAGGAATAAAGTGCTCCTACACACAATATAAATAAATCTCAAGTGCATTATTCTAATTGAGAGATGCAAGATTAAAAAGTCTTCATACTGTATTCCATTTATATGACATTCTGGAAAAGGCAAAATCATAAAAAGAGAAAAGAGATCAGTGGTTGCCTGGGAGGTGAGAAGAGTTGACTATAAAGTGGAGCTTAAGAGAACTGAGGAGGGGTAATGGAACTGTTGGATATCTTGACTGTGATGTGTGTGGGTGACAGAATGTATGCATCTGCCAAAACTCATAGATTTGTACACTAAATAGAGCAGTTTTACTGTGTGTAAATTATATCTTAATAATTTTGACTTGAAAAAGAGAGATGTTGAAATGGAAAATAAGAGTTGTGATGAGGTAGAGCTACCTGGCACCATGAATATGAACACTGGCCTAAAGGTGAATAGCCTCTTATGCTCCTAACGGGAAGCACTTCACAGTAGTTTCAGTAATACAACCTGAGGTTAAAGATGTTCAGTTTATTCTTATGTTTTTGCCTAATTGCTTACCATACTTGACCACTGTTGGCTACTTTCTGCTCTCAAGTGCCCGTACCTCTACAGTAAACAGTAGAGCAACTTTAGTACCCAGTTTGAGTCTGGTTTCTACCCCTGGTTCTATCCTTGATATGGTTTGACTGTGTCCCCATCCAAATCTCATCTTGAATTGTAGTTCCCATAATCTCTATGTGTTGTGGGAGGGACCTGGTGGGAGGTAATTGAATCATGGGGTCTGTTACCTCCATACTGTTCTCATGATAGTGAGTGAGTTCTCATGAGATCTGATAGTTTTGTAAGGGGCTTTTCCCCCTTTGCTTGGCACTTCTCCTTCCTGCCGCCATGTGAAGAAGGACATGTGCACATTAAGCATTTAAAGATCATTAAAGGGTAATAAAAATAAAGGCCAAATTGAGTAAAAAAGAGGACTGAATGAGTGCAGAAAAGATAGATATGGATGTGGGCTGAAGAAAGGTCTGTGGCAGGGAGAGGAGGGAAGTTGTATTTTCATAAGAATTGAATACCTACTTTTATAAGGACTTCAGCATGATACTTATAAGTTATGAGAGAGGAATCATTACTATTTTCTACCTGTGTCCAGTATAGATGTTAGAACCAGGGAAAGGACTAATGATAAGCTTCCATTTCACCTTGGAGCAAAGCACCAAAAATGGTGACAGAGCCCACACAGCATAATTTATGCCTTATCAATAGTAAAAAGGTAAATGGGGATTGGTGAAGATGGACAAGGTGGAGCTTTAAAATAGAATAGAGCAACCCAAAGCTGAACCATAGGGTCTTTATTGTCATCTGCAATAGCCAGGTTGAAAGAACATGTACATTTACCATGAGAAGGGAGATTTACCGAGTTAACATTTTCAAGTGACCCCAGAATGCAGTACGGTTTGACTAGGATTTGTGTGAATTACAGTAAGAGAGCCTCTCAACTTGTCCTGCTTTTGGAAACAATGGCCCACCCCATGGTTTAGGCAATGCTGTATGCATTCTGAGGGGCGTGGCCCCTCATTTACAGATGAAGAAAAGCCTGAGGATATCTAACATCTTAAGTCTTCTGCAACCAGGGTAGATGGAATTCTAACTTGAAACACTAATTTCAGTTTGCAAAGGCAAATGAGTTCTAAGAGAGGGAGAAACTGTTTTAGGGGAGCTTTTGAAATCTGTCCTTCATGTTCACATTGAATGTAAGGGAAATAGCCACCAATCCTCAGAGTGTGAAGGAGCCAACATTAATCTCTTCCTAGATCTAAAACTGCCAAATTAAAATTTATATCAGTGACTACTTGACCCACTTTCCTTTCTTGCTTTCAGGGCACATCCTTACATGAGCCTAATCACTTATTTGCCGAGAGAATAATTAACATTTTAGAGCCTCTGTTCTAGTTAATAGTGTAAGACAAAAATAAAATTCTTAGCCCCCTAACCATCTGAACAAACCCCTCCTCAGCCAAGGGCATTCCAAAGTTAACCTGAAAAACTAGTTCAGGCCATGGGGAAGTGGATGTCAGGCATGCCTCACAGCTGACCAGCATTAACATCAACACAGAGATTTTCAGACTGACAGAAGAGACTCTTCAAGTCTGATAAGAAACATTTACAATCTATTCTCTCTGAAGCCTGATTACCTAGAGGCTTTATATACATACTACAACCTGAGTCTCCACTCCTTATCATAACCCAGACATTCCTTTCTATTGATTCCAGGTCTTTAGACAATAATCAATTGCCAATCAGAAAATCTTTGAATCTGCCTATGACCTGGAAGTCCTCTCACCCCCACATCCCTGCTTTCAGTTGTCCTGCCTTTGTGGCTGAAACAATGTACATCTTACATGTATTGATTGATGTCTTATGTCGCCATGAAATATAAAAAACCAACTTAAAGCCCAACCACTTTGGGCAGATGTTCTCAGAATCTCCTGAGGACTATGTCATGGGCCATTGGTCACTCATTTGGCTCAGAATAAATCTCTTCAAATAATTTACAGAGTTTTGCTCTTTCACTTACAATAATTTGGCACCTAGCATCAGGCCTCAGACTCAGAGACCTGAAGGAGTTGGCTGAACTTGGAGCTAAGTTACCAGCAGGGGCCCATTGGAAGTTCTCCCCAACTATGAGCATTTCCTCCAGTGGAATTGTTAAGTCCTCCTGAGCACTGGACCTCCCATTTGGCTGATGGTCCTTGATTTATTCTGAGTTTCTGTTTTTCCTCCTAGAAGGTTATTTGGGATCCCTGTCTAGTTCAGAGGTGCATTCTGAAGATGTTCTCCATTGCCTTTTACTACAGACAAGGAGAAGGACCCCTTTTTGGGCACCTCATTTGGTTTCTAGTTTGGAGGAACATTCTAAAGAGTCTTCTCCGTTGATTTTTCTTCCAAAATTAAGCCCAATTGGTTTGTCTGTGCATTTGTGTGAGGAATTGAACTGTTATTTTCATAGGTAAATGAGACTAAGGTCCTCGGCTCTGAAGAAAAAGGGCATTTTGTTCCTCCCAGCTGAAAGATGCTCCTGGGGGACTGGGGACCAAGTAAAAGTGTCTGGGGGTTGACTTCCTGAGACGTGCAATGGCCCTACAGGCAACCCCCAAGAAATTAGTTTAGAAAGGCTCTTCCAGGAAACACATAAGAACTGATCACTTGGCATTTTGAGCCCTCTTGGAGGTAATAGAATTCCAGAGAGAGAAACAGACATCTAAGAGGGCAGAAACAATTCAGTGGTGAGACACTGTAGAGTCCTGCTCACAGTCAGCACACATTGATCCACCACACACACACAAAAAGAAACCTAAATGTTTTTCAAGTTTATGTGATGTAAGTAAAATATTTAATAAATAAGCTGGCTTTCAAATTATTGGTAAAGTAGTATCAGAAATGTCTTAAGAATTTTCAGCATTTTTTGTATTTATTGATCAAGCAGTTCCATACTTAACCCTGCCAAATACTATAAGATGTCAACATTTGGCATGATGTTTATAAAACTATAAACCCAACCCAAAACAGAATGATCTTTGCTTCTGTATTTTTTTTTTCTTTTTTGAGACGGAGTCTCACACTGTCGCCCAGGCTGGAGTGCAGTGGCATGATCTCGGCTCACTGCAAGCTCCGCCTCCTAGGTTCGCACCGTTCTCCTGCCTCAGCCTCCTGAGTAGCTGGGACTACAGGCACCCGCCACCACACCCGGCTAATTTTTTGTACTTTTAGTAGAGATGGGGTTTCACCGTGTTAGCCAGGATGGTCTCTATCTCCTGACCTCGTGATCCACCCACCTCGGCCTCTCAAAGTGCGAGGATTACAGTAATATTTTATAAAGATACTTGTATTGTTGCTTTAATGAAAACAGCTAAATCCTGAGTTATTGGTAAAATACCAATATAGTTAGCCTTAAGTTTCTTACTCAGGTAAACACCTGAAATTCATAGGTTATAAACATGGTTAACAGGGAAATAACTTTAAATGATGAATATCCGTTTTCATAAATAATATAGGTAAACTATTAAAAATAAATTAAGCAGGTAAATGTACTGGAATAAATGCTTGTAAACAAATGTGATGTAATTTCCAATCTAAAGTTGTATGAAATAATAGATATCCACTAAACATCTGGGTAATTTTCAATTTAAGATTCTAGGAAAACATTTCTTCTAAAAGTGTGTTCTTATTAAAAGGTAAATAGTTTTTGTCTAGTTTATATGTTATTTAAAGGATACATGTAAAACAAGGTAAAAGGAACCAGGAAATAAGAGACATAAAGAAAGTTACAGATATAAAGAGGTATTTTTTGGTAAGAAAAGTTAAAAGAAAAATGACTTTGTATGACAGAGGATCTTGTATAGTAAATTTTTATCCTAAAATAAAATGACTGGTTATTTAAGAAATAGGGATATTTAGGACAAACCAGAAAGTCCAAGTGTGTCATGAATGGTCTGTATAGGTGGTAATGAGGTTAGTAAAAAAGGAATTTTTTTTTAAGTTATATAGTTAAGTTGGCTGTAATTGAAAGGAAATTATAATAATCTTTCTAGGAATTGAACTTTGATATTGAAAGTATAGGAATTGAACTTTGATATTAAAAATACACTAATGCAAATGAAATAATTGGTTAAACAAGCTTTTATAAAAACTATTGACTTTTAAAGCAAGAAGTTTTTAATTTTTAAATTCTATAATCTGGTTTCTTTTTTAAATTCTTCAGATATCTCAGAAGTGCAACTTGTGCTGTACCCTGCTGCTTCAGGTCTTTCTTCGTTTTGAGAAGCCTGGTATGGTAGCTCTCTCCTTCAATTTTTGTAGGCTCCTGCAATTTTTTTAGTAAAGGGAGAGAATTTTTGAAAACAGGCAGATAAGAACATAGAGGATTTCCTTTTGTCTATATGTCTGTTATGTCTGTATGTCTGAATGTGTAATGTGGAAGTGAAATATCACTACCAAATTATATGAAAAAGCTCTAATCAATTGATTTAAAGAAAACTAAGTGTTTATCAGACTAATAGAAACTAGCTCAGATGCCTTTTAGTTTACATGACTTTAGTAATATTTGGTAAGATTAATTTGGTAAATTTACTCATAAAATCGTCTTCAGTAATTTAAAATTTTAAAGCCATGCTATGTTAAAGTAAGCAATCCTTATTTTTTCACTGGGAATTTGGGTTACTAAGAGTTAAAATTATAGGAGACTAAAATGTGTTACTCTTCACCAAAACCTTTTTTGGGGAAGTTTACAAAAACACAAGGATGTAGTGTTGGCTAAAGAAAATGTAATTTTTAACTGGGTGTGGTGGCAGGTGCCTATAATCCCAGCTACTCAGGAGGCTGAGGCAGGAGAATTGCCTGAACCCAGGAGGCAGAGGTTGCAGTGAGCCACGATTGTGCCACTGCACTCCAGCCTGGGTAATAGAGTGAGACTCTGTCTCAAAAAAAAAAACAACAAAAAAAAAGGAAATGTAATTTTTTTTCTAATTTTGAGGTTATTTAGGGGACACTTTAAAATAAAGAAGAAGTATATAAATAAAACTAAATGGATAGAGAGAAAAAGAAAAGGGTGGTAATGAAAAACCTTTGACTCCTTGGTGGTCGTATGGTCACCCACGGTATCGAGCTGCAGCTGGGCTGCATTTAGTTACTAAAGGTAAAAGTTACCAGTGGAATTTAGAGATGGCTGGTACTCATACTCCCAGAAAGTTACTTCACTGAATGCATAAGGAAATGCAAACTAATAAGAATACTAAATATCCAATCCCTTGGTTATTGCTGTCTGTAATAGTTAAAATGAAATTAAAAGACCAGGCATGGTGGCTCACACCTGTAATCACAGCACTTTGGGAGGCCAAAGCAGGTGGATCACCTGAGGTCAGGAGTTTGAGACCAGCCTGGCCAAGATGGCGAAACCCTGTCTCTACTAAAAATACAAAAATTAGCCAGGCATGGTGGCAGTTGCCTGTAATCCCAGCTACTTGG
>NW_012110919.1:18206736-18213250 GCF_000951035.1 Colobus angolensis palliatus | reverse complement strand
AGGAGGAGGAGGAGGAGGAGGAGGAGGAGAAGGAGAAGAAGAAGCACCCGCCACCTTGCTGCTAGACCAAGGTCTGATGTAAGTCAGTCTGAGCTTATGCCACCAGCCTCAAAGCTGCCCCCTCCCCAAAGGCAAACTTATGCAGGGACAACAGAAAGTGCCTCTATGACTTGTGGTTACCGAGAAGATAGTCAATGTGGGGTAAGGCAAAAACCAAGTAACTATTAAAACCAGAGCATATAACATAAAACAATTGTTCCATTATTAATTGGTATCATCAGCTTCCTGAAAAACCTTGTAAGAGCAACTAATTTAAGGAGAGCATCTTTAATTTTAAATGCCACATAATGAAAGATCAAGTTTGGGTTGATATAGGACCCGCAGCCCACTATTAAACACTCACTGATGCATATATGTTATCCAGTTCCACAGGAGGGTATTCCTGAGGGGACATCCAGCCTGGTGAACCAGATAAAAGCCACTGTAAGGCTGATTACCCTGATAAGGGGACTGCCCAAATCTCCCTGTTAAGTGCCAAATGAGACACCCCAGACAAAACAGCTGATAATGCTTCTTATGCAAGCCATATGAGACTGGCTTTATGATGACAGGATATTCTCCCACTTACTATGCCTATTACCCACATCATGGTAAATGCTATGGTTAAGAGGATCCCTTCTACATGGGCACTCTGGATGACGTTACTCCTGCAGAATCGAACAACTATTTGAGAAGCCTTATCAAATTTGCTATCCTTCATGGGTCTTACAGATGCTTATAAAACATTAGGACATACAACCAAAAATAAATGAGGAAGGCAAAAGGAAGTCAAAGGACTCATCCCAGAAGGGTGGAAATCTTTAGATGGTTATTAAGAAATGAAATAAACTTTACAACACTGTCAAAAGTTGGGTGGACCAAAGGGAGCCCCTGCTGGTCCCTCAGCATTAAAGGGCCCCATACTAGTGTTCTGCATTTGCCCCAGATAGGAGAAATCTAAGGAAAATTAAAAGGCAAAGGTTATAATAAGAAAGCTGACAGTGCCTAGGGCAATGTTAAGGCAAATTAAGATAAAGATTGATAAAAGAGGCTGAGTCCCTTGGTCCAACTCCCTGTTGGGAACCCAAATCGTTTTTCACTAGCAAAATGGCCTGGGGAATAGAGAAGTTCCTGGGATCAGAACATAAAAATGTAAAGGTTGACAAGATTATGAAATTTGAGATGTTTAAACTTAACTACCTTATGTAAGGTAGTTCTGAGTCCTTTACCTAAATGTCTTATGAAAATGGGTATTGTGTCTGACTGGAGGATGTTTCCCATATCTAGTACTGCAAAACTGAAGGCATGTAATTATATCCTTTGAGAAATGTTAACTGGACATGCTAATTGAGAACTAGTAAGATTCCCAGAATATAGGGTAGAAGCTGCAGTGCTGTGCAGGGCAAATATTCCACTTGATAGCTCTTTGTGGCATGTTTATTGAGGCTTATGGCAAAAGCCGGTAAGCATTTCCCAATGACAACTACTGGGACTTCGGACTAGAGAGTTCCCACTTGAGAAGCATGTGCTGCCTTGCTATGGGATGTTCACTGAAACTATCCCTATGCTAATTGAAATAATGGTGCCCAAAAGAGTTCCATGATAAAATAAAAATGATTTATATAGGCTCTTGCTACCTGAGGACGCACGGAGGAGATACTTAGGAACAGGGAGCCTCTTTTTTCCTTAGGACTGACTGACTAGGTGAGGAGCTACTAGATTCTGCAGTGCCTGATGTACATCTCTCAACTGACAAGAGCTGCTTGGGCTGTGAATGGCACTTCCAAGATGAACAAATGACATCTTGTTTGGAAGACTGCTGCTCTGATTAGATAAGAGTCAAGGATATCTTTTGAGTTATTTATAGTTTAGAGCAATTGGGTAAAGTATGTTTTTTGGAGCACATTTTCCTTTCTGAGTTCTCCAAAATTCAGAAACCGTTCATGAGTATTCTGACTTTATGACAATATAGTTATTTGCATAAATTTAGTAAAAGGTCTTCTCTTTTAAGACAGGACAATTGGAGACACTGGTTATTTTACCAAGGCTTTTACCAGAATAACACATTTTAAGGTAAAGTTCCAGAAAGTCAACTTGAAAAGAGCCTCTATGACCAGTCAATTCTTGCTGGACTTTATGCGAATAATCAGGCCGAATGTAATAAGCCTGAAACTTATTTTGCACACAAATTGGTCTTACTCTAGTTTCTCTTTAGCAGAAAAGGAAGGATAGAGAAAGAAAGAAATTGTTTCAAAGGAAAACTATAACATCTGTTACTAGATTCCAGCCCTGACTTTTGTTTTTGAGTGAAGATTGACTCATGAACTATTTCTGGGCTGCAAAAACCCTCTAAAGAGTACCAGGTTATAATTTTCTTCATGTTTTTAGTTGGTGCCCTGATGGAATATGTTCCTTTGTCTATTCTGACACACACATTATTTTTTGATTGTCAAATTATTAATGTTACCTCTCATAGTTTTACTTCTTCTGGGAAAACCGGAATCATGATATTCTGAAAACTAGAGATGATTTGATGAATCCTGCGAATCTCCCTCATTTGGAATCCGCCTGGGCCCAATCTGTTTTTCACTGCAAATACCCTGCTGCTAAAACTATATAAGCACCCTCCCTCTAGTCCCAGGGACTATCGTGGAAGAGGTGGGCACATAAGATTGTAAGGCCCAATTTTGAGGGACGGCATTATTTCAGATCCTCCCAATCAAGGAAGAGAACACAGACACCTAAACAGTTGGTAAAATAAGAGACTTTGCCTCCTGGATTTTTGTATGTGTGGCACCTTTTGTATTCATCCCAGTCATAAAGAATTTCCTGCTTCCCATAGAATTAAAATAAAATTACTGAGAGAATATAAAAATACCTCGTGACAAAGCCTCTTCAGTATAATATTCCCAATTATGAGATTTATGCCAATAGATATACATTTTTTTAATTTATCAGCCACCTTACGACAAATCACTAGAAGACCACAAAAAGCATGGCAGCGCAACAAAAGTCTCTAAATTTCTTAGCTTAAAAGGTTTTAATAATGATTGTTTTGTATAGTTCATTGCAATTAATCTGTTAACTAAAACCAAGATCACAGTAGTTCAACACAGAGGTTAAAGGTAGATAACTCAATTTTGTAACCTCGCCTCTGGCTTTTCATTTGTTGGCTTTTATATTACCTTAAAAAATTTAAGGGTTAGTGAATGCCTGTTCACATTCATTCCCATCTGGCCTAGAACATTTAAATTGGCTGTAAGTCTTTTGGCTCTAAATCCCTTGACCATAGGGCTCCCACCAAGGGACAGGATGGGCCCCGGGCAGCCAGCCATGCCACCTCAGCAGTTGTTATGGGACACAATAAAAATTTGGTGGCCATTGATGTCGCCTCTGGAAAATCTTAGCTAGAAGAGGGAGAATATAAACCAAGAATAAAATTCTGAGCCCCCTAACCATATGCACAGACCCCTCCTCTTGGCCAAGGCCATTCCAAAGTTAACCTGAAAAACTAGTTCAGGCCATGATGGGAAGTAGATGGCCTGACATGCCTCACAGCTGACCAGCATTAACATCAACACAGAGACCTTAAGACTGATAGAACAGACTCTTTAAGTCTGATAAGAAACATTTACAGGCCACTAGCAGTGGCTCATGCCTGTAATCCTGGCACTTTGGAAGACTGAGGTAGGCAGATCATGAGATCAGGATTTCGAGACCAGCCTGACCAACATGGTGAAACCCCTCTCTACTAAAAATAGAAAAATCAGTGGGGCATGGTAGCAGGCACCTGTAGTCCCAGCTACTTGGGGGGCTGAGGCAGGAGAATCACTTGAACCCAGAAGGTGGAGGTTGCAGCGAGCCCAAATCATGCCACTGCACTACAGTCTGGGTGACAGAGCGAGACTCTGTCCCAAAAACAAAAAAGAAAAAAGGGAAACATTTACAATCTATTCTCTCTGAAGCCTGCTACCTGGAAGCTTCATCTACATGCTAAAACCTTAGTCTCCATAGTCCTTATCATAACCCAGACATTCCTTTCTGTTGATTCCAGGTCTTTAGATAATAATCAATTGCCAGTCAGAAAATCTCTGAATCTGCCTATGACCTGGAAGTCCTCTCACCCCGTAATCCCCCTGCTTCTAGTTGTCCCACCTTTGCAGACGAACCAATGTACATCTTACATGTATTGATTGACATCTTATCTCTCCCTGAAATGTATAAAACCAAGTTGTAGCTCAGCCACCTTGGACACATGTTCTCAAGACCTCCTGAGGGCTGTATCATGGTCCATTGGTCACTCACATTCGGCTCAGAATAAATCTCTTCAAACACTTTACAGAGTATGACTCCTTTTGTTGACAGTAGTCCCAAAATATACCACTAGTCCCATTGCTGGCTGCTTCTGAGAAGGGCAGATTATAGGAGTGACAAAATTTGAACAAGAATATATCTGTCTGTGCCTTTATGCTTATGAAAGATGTCACCTACAACTCCCTTGGCTTAGTTGGTCTCTGATGGGCAGTCTTAACCATGTCCCTTCTCCTCCTCTCAAGATTTATGAAAGCTTGAGTAGATGAAACCTGAGTTTCAAGGTGACATGACTAGACAATATGGTGTGGTGACTCATAGTCCAGGTGCTGTAACTAAATAGATTTTAATCAGGACTCTGCTACTTTGGTCAAGTACCTTAATTTGACTGGGCCTTTTCCCCGCAAAAAAATGTAGACTAATAGTCCCCATCTGCTAAAATTGTGTTTATTGAGTAACATAATGTATTATCCTGTTCATCTGCAAAGAGAGTACTCGATACATGGTAGCTGATAGCTGTGTGTATTGTGATAGACAATTGAAGGTACATCTTCTCCCTTTAGGCTTTTTAGCCTGGAAATTGATTGGATTGGCTGGGGCTGTTAGAGCCTCATGGGGGTGGAAGAACATGAATGTCTTTGATCAAATTGTTGCTCCATGTAGCAGAATCTAAATTTTGCACACTATACCCAAATGTATAAAACATACAGCACTCTTTATTTTCTGTAACTTGTCTTGATGCTCTCATTCCTGCTGATGACAGGGAAAAAATCATAAATTTGCCAATTATTAAGCATAACTCAATAACCTTCCATTATAAGGAGTTCGGGTTTTTTTGTTTGTTTTTTGTTTTTGTTTTGAGACAGAGTCTCACTCTGTCGCCCAGGCTGGAGTGCAGTGGTGTGATCTTGGCTCACTGCAAGCTCCGCCTCCTGGGCCCAAGTGATTCTTCTGCCTCAGCCTCCCGAGTAGCTTGGATTACAGGCACCCACCACCACGTCCGGCTAATTTTTGTGTTTCTAGTAGAGACAGGGTTTCACCATGTTGGCCAGGCTGGTCTCAAACTCCTGACCTCAGGCAATCTGCCTGCCTCGGCCTCCCAAAGTGCTGGGATTATAGGCATAAGCCACCACATCTGGCCATAAGGAGTCTTTTTAGGGTCAACTTAGCCTCTTCATAAATATTCCCGTTACTCATCAAACTTTCAATTAATTCATTTACTTATTTAAGTCAATATGGACCCTCAGATTTCTGTTTCATTCAATGAGTTATAATTCATTACTGTCATTATTTCGATGCTCAAGTTACCCCAGATTTGGCTAGCGAGAGCTTTATTCAAGTTGACTTCTGTGTCCTTTTGACATATCCCCATAATTCTGAGCAGTTTCTAACTTTCTGACACCAGGCATTCTGGTTTTGTTTTGTGTTTTCCCTGCCCCAGCCTTGAATCATCCATTTCATCAAGGAAAGTCCTGAGGAAAAGTCCTTTTAGTGGAGAATGGTATCTAGAAGCCAAGGTTTGATGCTACATAGGCTCATTGCTATAAATTATACACACACACACCCCCCTATATTTCTACATGTCTGTATGTCGACAACCATGAATTCACACCAGAATCTCTAATTTCAAATTAATATCACAGGGTTCATTTTTGCTTTCTCCCTTTCCATATTTGTCTGCCCCTTCTCTGACAGACGCCTGATTCCCATTATCTTTAATGTAAAGTATTAACTTATTTGATTAATCCCACTCTGTGTAATCAATCTTTCATCACTACTGCAGCTCCTTCTTCCACATGGGTACACTCCTTGGGCTTTGGCACCATAGGAGGAGGCCACGCTCCTGCACTGACTTCCTCTTCATTCCATTTGGGCTCTGAGATTCCATACCACCCTTGCCCCACATGGACATCCTCCTCCAACTCTTTCTTTCTACCCTGCCATGGAAGCCCACCTTGCCAGTTCCTTTTAATGGCCTTGGATTGAATTGCCCACAAAGAGAAGGAAAGGGGAAACAACAGAGAGAAGGGGAAGAGGAAGAAGAGGGAACATCTTTTTTTAAGCTATAAAAATTTATCAAAAAAATTATTTTTGGGCCAGGCACAGTGGCTCACACCTGTAATCCCAGCACTTTGGGAGGCTGAGGCAGGCGGATCACAAGGTC
>NW_012110919.1:18199320-18205901 GCF_000951035.1 Colobus angolensis palliatus | reverse complement strand
TTCCTCAGCCTTCTGAGTACCTGGAACTACAGGTGTATGCCACCATGCCTGGCTAATTTTTATATTTTTAGTAGAGATGGGGTTTCGCCATATTGGCCAGGCTGGTCTTGAACTCCTGATCTCAGGTGATCCACCTGCCTTGGCCTTCCAAAGTGTGGGGATTACAGGTGTGAGCCACTATGCCTGGCCTCACTGAAACAATTTAAGTGTACAAAGAAATGATGTTTTCCTCTCACTTTTTTGATAGATGAAGGCACTATCACTGCTTGTCACTGAAGAGCACGTACTGATTTGTTGCCATTAAGTAAACTTGACTGTTATATTAGATAATGCATCTAAAGGCAGAGTTGGCAACATATTCCAATGTAGGACAACCATGATTTACATGTGTATTGACCTAGATTTTTATTTTAATGCTAATTTCCATAAATAATAGGTTTTAGAGCTGTGTGACCCACTTAGCTAAAAATAAGACAAATCAGGTAGAACTTAAAAAAATGAAAAGCTTTACTAATCAATGCTCAAGAATTCAAATGGGGGGAGGATAGGAGGGAGTAAGGAATGAAAATTTACTTACTGGGTACAATGTACACTGTTCAGATGACTGGTATACTAAAAGTCTAGATTTCACCGCTATAGAGTTCATCCATGTAACCAAAAACTACTAGTACCCTTAAAGCTTTTGAGATTTAAAAATAAATTTTTAAATAATTAAAATGAACACTGGCTAATGAGCTGAACACCAGGCAATTTTTACTGAAAGTTTTTAAATGTGTACTCCAAAATATAACCTCAAGAGGACCATGTTTATTTATCCTATAAACAGAGAAATCATTTGTTTAAAGTATGGCAATATGATTGTTTTCAAAAGTATGTTTATTTAGGGAAATGGTTATTATAGAAAAATAAATAATTTGCCAATAAAGTTGCAGATTCTAATAATCTATATCATTTTAGATTTTTAAGTATATGACTTCATAAATTATATCAAAGAACTATTCAATGTAATTAAAATATTCCCCATAACTTTCCATAAAAAGCAAACAAAAATCATATTTGCATTTTTATCTGAATGTTCTAAATATATATCCAAGTTCAAGAGGCACATACCTACTCCAAGAGGTGCAAGAATTGTTTTCATAAATGCCTTCTAAGAATACCAAAACCAGCATTTTAATATATGCATTCATGGGTACACATGCACACACAGACGCACACACTATACAAGGCATACCTCTTAAGATATTGCAGGTTCAGTTCCAGATCACCACAATAAAGCAAGTATCATAATAAAGCAAATCACACATTTTTTTTCCTGTCCATATAAAAGTTATGTTTATATACTGTACTGTATAGTCTGTTGTGTGCAATAGCATTATGTCTAAAAACACAATGTACATACCTCAATTTAAAAATACTTTACTGCCAAAAAATGCTAACAATCATCTGATGCTTCAGCAAGTCACAGTATTTTTGCTGGGGGAGTGTCAGGCCTCCATGTTGATGGCTACTGACTGATCAGCGTGGTGGTTGGTGAAGGTTGTGTGGCTATGGCAATTTCTTTTCTTTCTCTTTTTTTCTTTCTTTTTTTCTTTCTTTCTTTCTTTCTTTTTCTTTCTTTCTTTCTCTCTCTCTCTCTTTCTTTCTTTCTTTTTCTTTCTTTTTTTTTTCAGAGTCTCTCTCTGTTGCCCAGGCTTATTTGGCCTATTAATTGGCCTACTATATACAAACATAGTATATAAGTATATACGTATATTACATTATATATACTACATATACTGTGTATATATGCATCCAGTGTATATACAGGCATACCTCATTTTATTGCATTTTATTGCAATTCACAGATATTGCCTTTTTTTTTAAACAAATGAAATGTTTGCCTGTGAAATGAAAAGACAGCCTATAGTATATACACCATATATATATAGTGTGTATGCTTTCAAAAGCAAAGTGTTATCCCTTTATCCATTTTTAACTTAATGGTAAGAATGGGTAGGAATGAGGCCACCAGGCAGAAGGTCCCAAAGGAACTTGAAAATAATTACTATGAATAGGATAGAGACTAGTGTGGGATATAATCCTGCAGAGGCAGTCTATGGTGCTGGTGGTCTACATGGGACAGAGCCCCGTTGGAAAAGGTGACACTGCCCTGGTGCCTGGGAGGAGGATGAGTAAGATATGGCTGTAGATGTACATGTGGCATGTTTAGAGTAGGATGCTGCCTTCCCATTTCTGGTGCCCATGGTTCAGAAACGTGAATTTTCATGGACCTAAAATACCAGTTGCAGCAGGACTTGTGAGACCTGTGAGAGCACCATATGGTCTGGGAAGCTCTAGAAGAGGCATTTTTGGCATAGGATGTGGCCTGTGGGGTCAAGGTGCATCACAGCTGAAGTTGGATAAGGACCATTAGGTGGGCAGCATGATGGTCCAGAAAGAGGAAGAGTTCTCGGGTTCCCAGAGGCAGTCCAGTGGGAGGCACAGAGGGATGCAATCCTGTTAGCAAAGGTCTGAAAGGTACAAGGAAGAGTGTTGCACTTGGCGGGAATCCAGATGGCATAGAAGGCACAGCACATGGGTTCTTCCAAGGTTTGGAATCTGGCCGGCCTTAAGGAGGTTGACTAGATTTCTATTAATCACAGCAGGGGCTTGGTCAGGGAAGTGTTCAGGTAGAGCATTTGCCATAGAAAATTCATCAGACATTTTCCTGGCAAGATCCTAGTCTGCAGTAGAAGTGGCAAAGGGTTTGAGCCAACTGGGTGCTGAAGAATCAAAAGCAGCCTGACAGCACTAATACCAAGGGCTTCTCCTCCATCCAACTTTTTTTCTGAGACAGGGTCTCACTCTATTGCCCAGGCTGGGGTATAGTGGTGCAGTCATAGCTTACTGCAGCCTTGAACTCCTGGGCTCAAGCGATCCTCCTGCCTCAGCCTCCCAAGTAGTTAGGACTACAGCTCTGCATCACCATGCCTGGCTAACTTTTTTTTTTAGAGATGAGGGTCTTGCTATGTTGCTCAGGTTGGTCTTGAACTTCTGGGATCAAGCAGTCCTCCCACCTCGGCCTCCCAAAGTGCTAAAATTACAGGTGCAAGCTACCATGCCCAGCCAACTTTTGTTTTTTAATAACAGCTTTATGGAGATATAATTGACATACCAAAAGATCAACCCATTGAAAGTGTACAGTTCAGTGCTTTTTAGTATACTGTATTCACAGAGTTGTGCAAACATCACCACTATCTAATTTTAGAACATTTCATCTCAACAAAAAGAAATCTATGCCCCTAACAGTCACTCTGCATCCTCACCTGTATTTGTTATTTTTTGTGTTTTTGATAATACCCATCCTAACTGGGGTGAGATGATACCTCATTGTGGTTTTGATTTGCATTTCTCTGATGATTAGTGATGTTGAGTATGTTTTCGTGTATTTGTTGGCCATTTTGTGTGTCTTCTTTTGAGAAACGTTTGTTCAGGTCATTTGCCTATTTTAAAATCTAATTGTTTATGTTTCACTATTGAAATGTTTGAGCTCCTTGCCTATTCTGGCTATTAACCCCTATCATATGAATAGTTCGCAAATATTTTCTCCCATTCTGTAGGTTGTCCTTTCACTCTGCTGATTGTTTCCTTTGCTGTGCAGAAGATTGTTAGTTTGATATAATCCCATTTGTTTGTTTTTGCTTTTGTTGCCTATGCTTTTGGGGTCTTAGTCATAAAATCTGTTTCCAGACCAATGTCCTGAAGTTCCTCTCCTATGTTCTCTTCCTGTAGTTTTATAGTGTTAGGTCTTACATTAGGTCTGATCCATTTTGAGTTGATTTTTGTATATGGTGAGAGATAGGGGTCTAGTTTCATTCTTCAGAATATGGATATTCAGTTTTCTCAGCACCATTTGTTGAAGAGATTGGCCTTTCCCCAATGAGTGTTGTTGGTGCCTTTGTCAAAAATAAGTTGGCTATAGATACTTTAATTAATTTACATGTCCTCTATTCTTTTCCATTGGTCTATGTGTCTGTTATTATGCCAGTACTTTGCTGTTTTGATAACCACAGCTTTGTAGTATATTTTGGAGTCTGGTAGTGTGTGATGCCTCCAGGTTTGTTCTTTTTGCTCAGGATTGCTTTGGCTATTTGGAGTCTTTTGTTCCATATAAATTTTACAGGTATTTTTTCTGTTTCTGTAAACAATATCATTGGTATTTTGATAGAGACTGCATTGAATCTGTATTTCACTTTGGGTAGTTCCAAACTGCTTTTATGAAGTGCATATAACAATACCAAAACCTGGCAAAGTGAAAAGTACAGATTAATATTAATTATAAATATCAATGAAAAAAATCTCAAATAATATAGAATCAAAGAGTATCCAGTAGCCAATTAAAAAATACATCATGACCAAGTAGCACTTATTTTAGGAATGCAAGTAGGATTTACATTTGAAGGATCAATAATAAAATAAAGAGATTAGGGAGAAAAAAAAATCATATAATCATCTTCAAGATGCTGAAAAGAAATCTGAGAAAATTTGACACTTATTGTTGATTTTAAAATCCATTAAAATAGATACATGCTTGACATGGTCAAAATACACTTGCACGTGCACAAACACACGTTGCAAAAAAAAAACTTAAACCTTTAATCTCTTGAGGGTATTTCCTCAATAGATATCATCAAAATAATCTATCATCACAATAAGTCAAAGAATGCCACCATGCTCAAAAAAGTTATTTGTGGATGCAAGAAAACAAGAGGACAAATTTAGAGATGTAAAACTTGGAAAGGAGGAAGTACGAGTCATACCATTTGCAAATATGAATACTTATAACCCCAGGAAACCAAAGAGAGTCCACTGAAGAGATACCATAAACAAGAAGAGAATTCAGTAAGACTTCAGACAGCAATAGCCTTCGCATACACAAGCAACAGATAGAAAGTATGATGGAAAATATTCCATTTATCATAGTATAATTATGAATGCATGAACAAATGAATGAATAGGGAATAAATAACAGGGAATGTTCCTGTATGAAGAAAACTATACTAAACACTTTTGAAAGACATAAGACAAATAGAGCGACATACAATGAATTTGTATAGGAAGACTCAATGTTATAAATATATCATTTCTCCTTAAATTAACATATAAAATAATCACAATCTCAATAAAACTACCAGCAGATTCTTTTTGCTGGAACTAGACAGGTTGATAATAAAGTTCATATGAAAGACCAAATAAGAACAAATGGGAAAATCCAGAAAAGAAGAGCAGTAACAAGTTTAATCTGATCAGATATTAAAACAAATATTATAAATCATATATAAGCAAACTAGTAGGGTAATTGTACATTAATAGACAGATCAACCAATGGAACAGAATGGAAAAGCCAGAAAAAGAGGCAACTGCATATGAAAATCTAGTATATGAAAAAGATGGCATCTCAAAGCGGTGGGAGAAAAATAGACTTTATGGTTTTTTAATATTTAATTTTGGGGGGAGATAGTGACTGGCTCTGTCATCCGGGGTGCAGTGGTGCTATTATAGCTCACTGCAGCCTTCAACTCCCGGGCTCAAGTGATTTCCCTGCCTCAACCTCCTGAGTAGCTGAGACTACAGATGTGCACCACCACACCCAACTAATTTTCAAAAAATTTTTTGTAGAGATGGAGTCTCACTATGTTGCCCAGGTTAGTATAGAACTCCTGGCCTCAAGTGAGCCTCCTGCCTCAGCCTACTGAAGTACTAGGATTATAGACATGAGCCACTGTGTCCAGCCTGGACTTCTTAATAAATGCTGTTGGAATAATTGGTTAGCCATATGAATAAAGATAAAATTCGATCCATTCTTTGCACTATGTACCAGGATAAGTTCCAAATGGACCAAATATTAAAATGTGAAAAATGGCATCCAGTGCTTATTTCTAAGTCCAGTCTTCAAGAAAAGGATCTAGGGCTTGGAGAAGTGGCTGATTTTAGGGTTAGGGCAGGGAACATGCAAAATGAGCCTGAAACATCTCTTAGTCCCAGGAAATCAAGATATGCTCAGAGCAAAAGGATGGAGGCATGTCAAAAAGACACAGGAGCCAACACAAAAGAGCTTCCAATAGCCAAACCTGGAAGAATTTGAGCCACAAAATAAATAACATGGTATTAGAATAGACCTCAAAGTATAAAATACATATCCATGCATCTATCTACAATAAATAAAGGAATAAATAGATAGGAAAGAAGAGACAAATATGCCATACAGAAGAATGCCAAATAATTTAAACAGACAATTCTCCCTCAAGGAGATAGAGCTTAATTCCCTTCCCACACTTGAATGTGTTCTGGGCTTCCAAACACAGGGTATGAAAAGGGGAGGAAAAATGTAACTTTATGGTGGAGAAACCTGGTAAACTGTACCTCAGCCAGATCATCAAAGTTAACATCATCAATGATAACTCATGTTGATATCATGTGCCCTTGATATGATTGTGATGAGAATCAAACTTTGTCTCTGTGGTCTTTCAGTAGTCTGTAACCCTAGTCTGTACGTGAGAAAAACATCAAACGCCAATGGAGGGATATTCTACAAAATT
>NW_012110919.1:18180209-18198210 GCF_000951035.1 Colobus angolensis palliatus | reverse complement strand
CAAATACTAGAAGAAAACAAAGGTGAATTTGTCTATTGGGGTTGGAGGACATTTCTTCACTATTCCTCAAAACCTAAAAGTGGCTGGGTGTGGTGGCTCGCACCTACAATTCCAGCATTTTGGGAGGCCGAGGCAAGAGGATTGCTTGAGCTCAGGAGTTTGAGACTAGCCTGGACAACATGGTAAAACCTGTCTCTACAAAAATTACAAAAATTATACAGGTATGGTGATGTGGGCCTGTAGTGGCAGCTACTAGGAGGCTGAGGTGGGAGGATCCCTTGAGGCCAAGAGGTTGAGGCTACAGTGAGCCAATATTGTGCCACTGCACTCCAGCCTGGGCAACAGAGTGAGATTGTGTCTCGAAAACAAACAAACAAACAAAACAACCAAAAAAAACCCCAAAAACCTAGAAGCAATAAGGGAAAAAGATTAATAAATCTGATAAGACAAAAAGTTGTGTATTAGTTTGCTAAGTTTACCATAACAATCACAGACTGGGTGGCTTAAACCAGGGATTCCCAACCCCCAGGCCATGGACTGGTACCAGCCTGTGGCCTGTTAGGAATCGGGACACACAGTGGGAGGTGAGCAGCGAGTGAACATTACTGCCTAAGTTCTGCCTCCTGTCAAATCAACAGCAGCATTAGTTTCCCATAGGAGTGCAAATCCTATTGTGAACTACACATCCGAAGCATCTAGGATGCATGCTCCTTATGAGAGAATCTAATGACTAATGAACTAAAGAGTTTCATCCTGAAATCATCCCCCGCCCAAGTCCATGGAAAAATTGCCCTCCAAACAGTCCTTGGTGCCAAAAAGGTTGGGGACTGCTGAGTTAAACAACAGAAATTCATTTTCTCATGATTTTGGAGGCTACAAGTTTGAAATCAAGGTGTCATCAGGGTTGGTTTCTTCTGATGCCTTTCTCCTTGGTTTGTGGATGGCTGCCTTCTCTTTGTCTTCTCATGGTCTTTCCCCTGTGTCTGTGTCCTAATCTCTTATAAGAGGACATAAGGGCTGGGCGCAGTGGCTTACGCTTGTAATCCTAGCACTTTGGGAGGCCGAGGTGGGTGGATCACCTGAGGTCAGGAGTTCAAGACCAGCCTGACCAACATGGTGAAATCTTGTCTCTACTAAAAATACAAAAATTAGCCAGGCATGGTGGCTGGCACCTGTAATCCCAGCTACTTGGGAGGCTGAGGCAGGAGAATTGCTTGAACCTAGGAGGCAGAGGTTGTAGTGAGCCAAGTTCTCTCCACTGCACTCCAGCCTGGGAGAGAATGAGAATCCACCTCACAAAAAAAAAAAAAAAAATTAGAGCCTACCAATAAGATGCATTTTGCATGCAACTTACATCACAAAGGGTTAATGTTCTTAACATATAAAGAATGTCTAGGCTGGATGTGATGGCTCATACCTGTAATCCCAACACTTTGGGAGGCTGAGGTGAGTGGATCAGTTGAGGTCAGGAGTTGGAGACCAGCCTGGCCAACATGGTGAACCCCCATCTCTACTGAAAATAAAAAATTTAAAAAATTAGCCAGGTGGCGCATGCTACAGTCTTGTAAGAGGACATAAGGGTCAGGCCCGGCTACTCGGGAGGCTGAGGCAGGAGAATCACTTGAACCTAGAAGATGGAGATTGCCGTGAGCTGAGATCATACCACTGCACTCCAGCTTGGGCAACAGAGTGAGACTCTAGCTCAAAAGAATTTTTTTCCTAAAAATGGAAAAGAGAAAGACCAAGAATTATATTTTTAAATGAGAAGATATTTCACACACACAAAAATGTAAAGGCATTGGGAAATATACTTAACTTGGCTCATCATAAATTCTCACTTTCCACCTATCAGATTGGCAAAACTCCAAAGTTCACAAATATACTTCATTACCAGGCTTCTGTTAACATCACTTTTACACATTGCTGATAGGAATACAAAAATAGTACAAGCCTCATGGAGAACTTAGCACTATACAGCAAAATGACATATGCAAATGCTCTTTGACCCAGAAACCTAACTTCCAGGAAGATATCCCAAGGATTCACTGGCAAAAATATGAAGAAAATATACACAGAAGGTTGGTCACTGCAGCACTATTTGTAATAGCAAAAGACTGGAAACAGTCCAAATATTCAGTAGGAGACTAGTTGAATAAACGGTGGTGTTTCCACGCAATAGAATCATAGGCACCCGTGTAAAGGAATGAAGAACATCTCTGTATACTACCATGGAGTGATTTCTAGAATATACCATTAAGTGGAAAAGCAAGATAGATGAAAGTGTACACTTTAATATGATACTGTTTGAGAGAGCAAGGAGGTGAAAAATTTTTCATAGTTGGTAAGAATCCTGTCAAATGACTCAGGAGCCAGAGTCTTCCACTGGCCAAAAACAAAAACAAACAAAAAAAATTGAGCATCATTAAAAATGACCACTACAGTGAAGTGAAACACATCAAATATCATTAAATCCATGAGTCTGCAATGTTATTCAAACCCAAAAACTCATAGTCATTTCTAGAGGTCTCTAGAGAACCAACTAATCTTTCTGAAAATTAGTAAATGATACAGTTTGGCTGTGTCCCCACCCAAATCTCATCTTGAATTGTAGCTCCCATAATCCCCATGTGTTGTGGGAGGGACCTGGTGGGAGGTAATTGAATCATGGGGGTGGGTATTTCCCATGCTGTTCTTATGATAGAGAAGAAGTCTCATGAAATCTGATGGTTTTATAAAGGGCAGTTCCCCTTTATAAAAGGGAGCACATGCTTTCTTGCCTGCTGCTGTGTAAGATGTACCTTTGCTCCTCCTTCACCTTCTGCCATGATTGCGAGGCCTCCCCAGCCATGTGGAACTGTGAGCCCATTAAACCTCTTTTTCTTTATAAGTTGCCCAGTCTTGGGTATGTCATTATTGGCAGCATGAGAACAGACTAATACAGTAAATAAAGGTAAAGAATCAAGCACTTGACCTGCCTTTCTCATATGAACTATAGCTGAGGACAACCAAATAGTTGATGAAAGAAAAGCTTCTCTTTATAGAAGTATCCTGGCTAACATAAGAAGGACTGATAAAATTAGAATATCATCATTCTGCAAACCATTAATGAAATGATAGGTGTTCCAACCATAGATGATTGTCAGTGACCGCTAACATCACAGAAAAAGACAAGCAGGTATTATTAATAAATGCCTCCTGATGGAAGTACACAGCTCTCCCTATGAAAGATAATTTCAGACTGGTCTGATCAAAGCTTCAGATCTTACCAGAGACTGTAAGACTACAGAGACAGAGAAACACGATAAACAACAGCACAAGGAAGCAATCAACAAATCCAAACTGTGGAAGTTCTATAGGAAAAATGACCCATTTAGTCAACACATAAACTTCAAGGAAACAAGGAAATGGAATGGGAATCTATAGATTAAAAGAGATTTCAAAAATTTTCTCCATTTACCTATGTAACAAATCTGTACATCCTGCACATGTACCCTGGAAATAAAATAAAAAAAGAAAAAAGAGAGAGATATAAAAAAAGAGAGAGAGTCAACCAAATGAATTTATGGACTTGTTTGCATCGCATTTTCAACAAATCACTGTTAAAAAATTTTTTAAGACACTAAGGGAAATTTGAACACTCACTGGGTATTTAATGATACTAAGGAATTATTATTTTTTAGTGTGACAGTGATATTGTGGCTATGTTTTAAAGAGTCCCTACAATTTACTACCTACTGTAATGTTGATGGATTAAATAATATTATGTCTGGGATTTGCCTAAAAATAATCTATGGGTAGGGGAGAGAGAGAGAGAGAGTAGGGGCATAAATGATACAAGACCGGCTGTTAGTTGATAATCATCAAAAAGCTGCATTTGGAAGCAACCCAAGTGTCCATCAATAGACGAATGGATGAAGAAGATGTGATCCATATACACAATGGAGCACTATTCTGCCATAAAAAAGAATGAGACCTTGTCATTTGCAACAACATGGATGGAACTGGAGGTCATTATGTTAAATGAAATAAGCCAGGCACAGAAAGACAAACATTGCATGTTCTCATTTATTTGTGGGATGTAAAAATCAAACAATTGAACTCATGAAGATAGAGAGTAGAAGGATGGTTATCAGAGGGTGGGAAGGGTCGTGGGGGGCTGGGGTGAGGGAGGTGGGGATGGTTAATGATACAGAAAGCAAATAGAATGAATAATACCTATTATTTGATAGCACAATAGGGAGACTATAGTCAGTAATAATTGCACAGTTAAAAATAGCTAAAAGAATGTAATTGGATTGTTTGTAACACAAAGAATAAATGCTTGAAGGGATGGATACCCCATTCTCCATGATGTGATTATTTCACATTGCATGCCTGTATCAAAATATGACATATACCCTGTAAATATATACACCACTGTGTACCCACAAAAATTTAAAAATTGTAGCCAAGTGCGGTGACTCATGCCTGTAATCCTAGCACTTTGGGAGGCCAAGGCGGGTGGATCACTTGAGGTCAGGAGTACGAGACCAGCCTGGCCAACATGGTGAAACCCTGTCTGTACTAAAAATACAAAGAAATTAGCCGGGTGTGGTGGCAGACGCCTGTAATCCCAACTACTCGGGAGGCTGAGGTAGAAGAATTGCTTGAAACCAGGAGGTGGAAGTTGAGCCACTGCCCTCCAGCCTGGGCGACAGAGCGAGACTCTGTTTCAGAAAAACAACAACAACAAATTTTTTTAAACCTAGAGTGAAAAAAAAAAAAAAAGGCTGAGTGATGTGTACATGGCAGGAGGGGATGGAACTGGGAAAGAAAGCAAAGGAAAAGTATCAGCAAATCCAAGTTATTTATAAAAATGTTACTGAAACTAGGGATATGCTGAAAGTTTTGAGTTAATAGCATTATTTTTAACTATTCTTGGGAAGACCAACTTTGTAGCCCACTATAGGATAGATTAAGTGAGGAGAAACTGGAAGAAGAGAGGCTGATTAGGCTATCATCAATTAGTTCGAACTGAGAACCCGTGGTGCAATTGCTGAGGGCCCTTTTCCGGTTGCTCAGGAATTGACACTAGGATCTCAGTTGAAAATTGGAGGAGCTAGTTCTCCCCTAGAGGAGGCAAGCACCAACACCTGAGGCTAGACACCTAGATCCCCTACTGTTGAAGGTGAAGGTGCAGTGTTTGGGGTGAGAAGTTTTCCTCTCCCTTAGGCCAAGAGAAAGAAGGTCCCCAAAGAATCACTGCTAAGTACTGTAGTGCCCACAATACGAGAAGAATAACATCTTACTCCCACTCTTTCATCTGCTTAGGCAAGGGCTAACTAATCTGTCTCTGTGCCTACCTGAGCACTGGAAAGAGAATGAAGAGGGCAGGCCTTTCCTTCCTTGGAGAAAAGAATTGGTTGGACAGTTAGTTGTGAGGTGGGGGAAAGGGGTACCTGAACCATCCAAATCTTTCCAAGCATCATGTCTTCAGGGAAGCCTTTTGTGTTCCCCCCGTACAAACTAACTTCCTTTCTTACCCGTTCTCCTGGAACTATTTTCCCTTTAGAACATTTATTTATCTCATCCAGGAGTGCCAAGGGACAGAATACAGTCATGGGTTCTTAGTTTTTGCTTCCGGTTGGGTCAGTAAAGCCCCTTCCTCATTCCTCTTTTCTGCTTATCACTACAGACAGAAACAAAAAACCATGGTTCAGGCTGCTAAAAGCCTAAAGCAAAACAAAGCAGCACAGCAACAACAACAAAATAAGGCAGGTTGGACAAGCTTGTGTAATGTCTTAAAAAAAAAAATCCCATCCATTGTATCTCTACCTTGTACAAATTAAGCATTTGTTAAATTTAATCAGAGAAATGAATGAGTGGAGAAATAAATGAATTTAAAAAAGGGAACTCTTGGGTTTTTACCAACAATTATAACCATATTTAAAAGTACAAATGTATACATGACATAAGCATTAAAAATACTGGATAAATATGCACAGAATGTTAACATTGATTTTATTTTAGTGGTGGGATTTCAAATTATTTTAGTTTTTTCTTTGTAATTTAAGAAATTTCTACAATGATGTTAATTTCTTTTCAAATTGGAAGCAAGAGAACACTACAGAGTACACTGTGCTAAGGGCATCGTTGTTAAGGAACCAGGTTCTGTCTCTGCTACTTACCACCCATGTGACCTGGGGCAAGTCATTGCCTCACTGACTATCAGTTTCCTTATCTGTAAAGTGGGGATAATCAAAGAACTGGGTGGCTGTGAGGATTAAGTGGGAGAATTCATGTAGGGTTTGGTACTGAAAGACTCTGGTCTTTAAATATCAACTATTATTATTGCCTTTGGGGAAAACACTTCTTGCCCTTGGCACTGTGATGCATTTCTACTGTAATTATGTATGTAAATTTATTTGGTCATAGTGAATACTATTTATTAATAAATGCTAAACTTCAGTTGTGCTTAGAATTTAAAATAATTCAATGCATCACCAACAGGTGGCAGCATATCACAGCTTCTTTACAAAGCCCTTGGTGTCCTCGTACAACTTTCCCTGTTAGAACCCTATTTTTAAAGGGAAAAAGCTTTAGAGTTTAAAAGGGAAGAGACTTTAGGGTTAATCTAATTCAACTCCTTCACTGTACATATATGGAAACCTAGAGATGCAGTAAAAACAAAGAACACGTCCTGTTCTTCTGCTAGGAAAGGGCAGGGTTGTGGGAAGAGGTGGGAAGAAAAATCCCTGAGTGTACTTCATGCCTGAATTTGCAGTATTTCTGCAATATCCACTTTAGCTAATCAAGAAAACTTAGAATACATGGCAGAAAACATTTTCTAGTTCTCAAATGGAAATATCAATTTGAGGAGTAAAGAATATATCTCATGGTCATGCACAGTAGGTGGCTGATGAGCCTCAAAATACAGAGATTCCCCCACCCCACCTCTTTTTTAAAGCTTTTTCCAGCTGACAGAGGCATTGCCCCTTGTCATAACACTGGATCCTCACAATCGGGGCAAGGGTTATCATTGCTATTGTGCCGACGAGGAAATGAAGAAGAAAATGCCCTCATAAACGGGACATGAATTCAAATCCAGATTATCTCTTCCTTCCTTCCTTCCTTCATTGAAAACATGCATTTATTAACTTCCTGTTGTGTGCCAGTGCTCTGCTAGCTGTTGGAGATGCATGGGTCACTGGGAATACACCTCCAAAAGACCACAGTCTCCATCGTTAAAGGATTAGGGTGCCTGAACTTCATGATACCAAATTCCTGTCTCTTTCCACCACACACACACGTGCACAGTGCTCTGCATGTATAGTAGGTACCCAACAAATATCTGCTGTACTGGGCAGCTGGGCACATCACCAAAGGCCCTTGAGACCACTGAATTGCAATGATGGTATAATGTTTGACTGCAGTAGTCAAATATTATGATAGTCGAACATTACAGGCTCAGAACAACTTTTTAAATGTCTAAGATTTGTTTATATGTGTATACTCTCTCCCACTCAGAAAGCACTTAGGGGCTGTAGGATGTCTGCATATTCAATGAAGTTTTTGTGTTTTGAATAATAGCCCCCAGATCTCTCAAAATACCCGAGGAAAGCTAAATCCATACAGCCCTAGTTGGACTGCTAGATGGCAGTAGCAGCACGTGCTGTTTTTGGACTCTAGTCCATCAATCTCACAGAGAGGAAGGAGCCTTCAGGAGTAGCTGGTCTATACCCTTTCATTTCACAGATGGGAAGGCTGAGGCCCCCAAAAGGAAGGGCACCAACCAAAGCAAGGTAACTAGTTAACCAAACAACCTACAACTGGCTGAATTATATACAGGTTGCTGACTTTTATGATTTAATATTTGCATGAAAAGTTTCTTTATGGATACACTCAAAAACTATTTTAAATGTTTTTGTGTAAAATTGTTTTGGAAGGGGCCGGGCGCGGTGGTTCAAGCCTGTAATCCCAGCACTTTGGGAGGCCGAGATGGGCGGATCACGAGGTCAGGAGATCGAGACCATCCTGGCTAACACGGTGAAACCCCGTCTCTACTAAAAAATACAAAAAACTAGCCGGGCGAGGTGGCGGGCGCCTGTAGTCCCAGCTACTCCGGAGGCTGAGGCAGGAGAATGGCGTGAACCCGGGAGGCGGAGCTTGCAGTGAGCTGAGATCCGGCCACAGTACTCCATCCCGGGCGCAAAGTGGAAACTTTGCCCTAAAAAAAAAAAAAAAAAAAAATTGTTTTGGAAAACAAAAAAACAAAAAGAAAAAACAAACAAAAGACAAACAAAAGAATGGAAAATAAGGTTAAAAGTAAATCTCTCTCCCATCCCACCTTAGATCTCCTCCCAGTGGAGGAACTTGCTACCAAGTTTTTAAATAACTATCCAGAAATATATTTAATTAAGTACACACACAGAAATGCACACACATACACACACTTGGTTATGGTGCATTTGTAATATCTAAACTGTGTGTGTGTGAGTGATCGGATGGATATAATGCATATATGAAATATAAAATAATATGAACAAAAGCGTGAAAGCTGTGGCCCCCAGGAAAATGTCTCCTTCACCCTCCCAGCCTCCACTAAAAAAAAAAAAGAAGAAGAAAAAGTCCATAAAATAGTTTCCAAACTCTGGAATGGCTTTATTTTATTTTTATTATTTTTTTCACCATTTCTCTGTTGATTTAACAGATTAAAACTCTGCCAGTGGCACCCATAGTATCGATCTTGGTAAATCCTGCCTTCTGAAGCTCTTCCTGCCATAATTAAATTACTGTAAATACAATTAGAAGGTCCCTCTAGGTGGTCTGTGTGACACCAGCCCCAAAGGAATTGTCTTGAGATATTTGAACCAAAAGTAAAGAGCAAAGTGGCGGAATCCCCTTAATCTTTGGGGCCAGTTCTTTGAGGATTTGTGGGCATGAAATAACAGGCGGTCGGTTTTAGGCAGAGCAAGCGGCACTTTCAGGAGTTATTTTTCTCAACCATCACTGGCCTTTAGGGTCAGCGTGGGGGATCTGGTCTCCGCTGCCAGCTTCCTGCCCTCCTCCTCCTCACTGCCTAGTAATTTGCAAATTCTGCTTCCAATCTGGAATAGCACAGGCTAGGGTAGTTAGTACTTTGCATCCAACACTTTTGCATAGTGTTGGGAGCTGTTGCTATGTGGTCCACGTGTGTTGCTCAACAAGCTTAAACTTTGCATAGCCCATGCTAAACTAATTTGCGTCAATTTGTCTACATCATGCCAACAATCGTCCTGAGAGTCCTGAATAGAACATACAAGGCTGCTGATAAAGGCCCTCAGCACAGATGCCGCCAGCCATTCTGCGGGGCCCCACTGTTGCTAGTTCTTCACCATGGTTTCTTCATATCCTAGTGACAATGTTAGTTTTTCCACTGTGGAGTTAAAACTTTTTTTTTTTTTTTTTTTGGTAACAAAAGGCAGTGCCTATACAACTGGCACTCCAACTGATTTTTTTTTTTTTTAAGAAAGACACGGCTGAATTCTAGTCCTGGTGTTTCCTAACAACTTTTTTCTTTTTTTTTTTGCAAGTTTCAGAGAAAGCAACTGGAGTTAAATTTTTTAGAAAGTGTTTGTGCAACAGTGACAAGATGCTTGTCTGACAATCTGTCATTACGTTGTACTAAAATTTGAAGCCTAAAAACTCATTACTTTCTATGGAAAGATCCATTTTTCTAAGTAAGAACATAATTAACATTTAGGACCAAAGATAGCAGAAGCAATACGAGAAAACAAAAGTAATTTGTGCTGTATGAACACTAGGAAATAATCTCCTATTTAGGAGAAATTTCTATTTATTTTCAAAGCCAGATCTGGAAATATATTGATCCAGCCAATTTAGAGAAAGCACCAGAAAGCCTGGGGAGTTAATTTAATTGAATCGCTATAGGAAATTGTCCAGGCTGGAGTGCAGTGGCACAATCATGGCTCATTGCAGCCTTGAACTCCTGGGATTGAGAGATCCTGCCACCTCAGCCTCCTGAGTAGCTAGGACTACAGGCAAACCCCATGATGCCTGGATAATTTCTTAATTTTTTTGTTGACCTGGCTATTCTCAAACTCCTGGCCTTAAGCAATCCTCCTGCCTCAGTCTCCCAAAGTGCTGGGATTACAGGTATGAGCCACCACACCCAGCCCATTTTTCTAAGGATCTAAAAACCATCCTGAGAAAACTGATAAATGTCCAAATGTTTACATGTAAGTGTTATACCTATATGTCTAGGTAGGAGGAACTAATTAGAATGTATTCAATTCAGTGGGTTAGAGGAAGAGAGATGAAGAGAGGTTGGGTACACTGATGGGTACAAACATACAGTTAGATAGAAGGAATAAGTTATAATATTTACTAGTATAGTCAGGTGACTATAGTTAACAACAACATGTTGTATTTTTCAAAATAACTGGAAGACGCTGGGCACGGTGGCTCATGCCTGTAATCCCAACACTTTAGGAGTTCTCCTGAAGTGGGAGAATTGCTGGAGGCCAGGAGTTCAAGACCAGCTTGGGCAACACAGTGAGACCCATCTACAAAAAATTTAAAAATTAGCCAGACATGGTGGTGTGTCGCTGTAGTCCCAGCTACTCAGGAGACTGAGGCAGAAGGACTGCTTGAGCCCAGGAGCTTGAGGTTACAGTGAGCCACTGTATTTTAGCCTGTGTGACAGAGAAAGACCTTGTCTCAAAAAAAACAAAAAAACAAAAAAACAACAAGGACTTGAAATGTAGAACATATAGAAATGATAAATACATATAAAAATGATATATAGAAATGATACCCTGAATTGATCATTACACACCCTACGCATGTAACAAACTTCTACATGTACCCCATTCATATGTATAAATATCACGTATTAAAAAAGAATTTATTCAACAAGTGATTATTGAGTTATTGACTGCCTACTATGTGCCAGGCACCCTTCCAGGCACTTAAGATACAGAAGTGAACAGTCACAGTGTTTGGTTTTATGGCACCTAGGAGAGACATGATACATAAACAAACCAGTAAACACATAACAGGCAATGGAAATGCCAGGCCATGGGAGGTGCTAAGAAAAAAAAACTAAGGGTAGAAAGTAGTCAAAGTGCTACTCTAGATACAGAGGCCACAGAAGATGTCACTGCTGAGATGTCATTGAGCAGAAACTCCAGGGAGAGTGGGCAGAGGCCTTGACCATGTCAGTGGTCCCAGCAGACAGAGGAGTGGGAGTAACAGTCCCAGAGGCGGGAATGGCCTTGTATGTTCATGGCCAACACAACTGGAGAGCAGGGAGCTGGGAGGCCAGAAGGTAGGAGAGGCAGTCCTAAAGAAATGAGAAGAAACGAGCGGCTAATGCTGTACCAGCACGGCCTCTCCACTATTCTGCGTCATAACAACTCTAGATAATCAGCAAACTGATTCTAGTCTCTCCCAGCTATCCTTGCAGAGAATCCTAGAGAAAGATGGGCAGGCTGATACTACATGGGAGGATGTGGAGATAATTGAAGCTAACAGGTATATGATAAGATGCTCAAAGTCATTAGTAATTTAAAAATTGCAAATTAGAGCCATATATATTTATAACTTTTCTATTGGTGATCTGGCACAAATTAGAAAACTAAATCATGACAGGTGTTTGCAGAAGTGTGGGGGCGGTGGCGTCCTCATGCACAGTTGCTGTGATGGTAGACAGGTGCAGCCATGCTAAAGAACAATCTAGAATTACTTAGGCAAATTAGTATCTGAGATCCCCTACGACCCAGCAGTCCTGTTCCTAGTATTCATATATTCCATGGAAATTCTGTTGTGAAAATGAAAAAACCATAGCCTTGGAATTTAAAAACAGGACTTTGTAAGAAGTGTACTGCAGGAAGAAAGAAAGGAGGTGCTTACCAATCAGGGCTTAGGGACGCCACATCCTGGTTCCGTAATACATCAGCACCTTGTGCATTCCTTTTGACAATAGGTATAGTCTGTGACTCCCACCAGCAACTGCCAATGCTGCTCTTATACAGACTGGAGGGCTGGGCCGCTTGCCTTCCCGCAGCAAGGCTGACTACGACCTTGCCTTTTCTGAGATCCACAGAGGTCAACACTGAGGCCAGTTCTCGCCATTCCTTTCTAGGAGACATGAGGGGCCTTTTCACAAGTCAGGGACCATGAAGTCTCCACCTACTGGGGCCAAAACTGAAAAGCAGATGTCCCCAGAACATGCAGGGCCAAGTCAAGGGTACAAATGGACGCCCACATCCCATACCTAAATATTTAAAATTGGCCAGGTGCGGTGGCTCATGCCTGTAATCCCAGCATTTTGGGAGGCCGAGGCGGGTGGATCACGAGGTCATGAGATCTAGACCATCCTGGCTAATATGGTGAAACCCCGTCTCTACTAAAAATACAAAAATTAGCCGGGTGTGGTGGCGGGGGCTTGTAGTCCCAGCTGCCTCGGAGGCTGACGCAGGAGAATGGCGTGACGCAGGAGGCGGAGCTTGCAGTGAGCCAAGAACGCGCCACTGCACTCCAGCCTGGCCCATTAGGGAATCATGATAGGTTTAAAGCAGGATTTTTAAGACAATAAAACCAGAGATGATAGAAACAGAACCATTTTGAGATAACTAAAAGCCAAACTGCCCAAAATACTAAAAGGTAGCACTTACCAACCATGAGCCTTGAGTCTACTTAACCTCTCTGGGCCTCAGTGTCTGCAGCTGTAAGCAGGTGGGTTAGATGAGTTAATAACCTCAAAAGCCCTCTTCTAATGACTTCTGTTCCTCCATGTGTAAGACAGGTTCTGGGTTGAACCAGATTAGGGATTCCCAATTTGAGCTTCCCTGAGGGTTCTCCCTCCCACCCCACTGCCCACTCCCCACCCCGCATTTAAACCAGCCCCACTGCCCACTCCCCACCCCCCATTTAAACCAGAATCTCATTTTTTTAAGTTCTCCCAGATGATTCTAACTGCATGCAGCCAGGGCTGAGATCTGCGGACCCAGTGATGCTTTCCAAGATCCTTCTCCTGTCTCCATCGGAGCTCCTCTCTATGAAAGGAGCACATAGGGCAGGATCATCCATCTCTTGGCTTCTCTTATTTCTAGGACTGGAGACTCTCTGAGACTCAGCGTTTCCAACAAGCAGCACTTTGTCAGAAGAACCGTGGGCTCTGAGGGAGGCCCTGGTCATGGGGTCACCTGCATTTGTGCAAAGCAGCAGGGGTGGGAGATGGGGTTTGAGGCCTGGGCAGACAGGTGCTGTGAATGAGAACCAGGCCCTGTGACAGAGCTGCCAAGGCTGGACTTGGCAAAGAGGAGGCCACTTCTCAACCAGTATGAATGGGCTGACGCCTTCTGGCAGCTCCTTGGCCTCCACCAGGCACCTGCGGGCCGGGGCTTCTTGGCAGGTGAGAAGCAGCGAGGAGAATGGGGCTTTTCTAAGACTGTTCCCTGGAACAACATCTCTTGACATCTGGGGAGATGAGCGGTGGAAAAGACAAGGCACTGCATGTTCATCTGGGTCCATGAGCATCTCAGTGGTGGGGAGGCAGAGGGGGAGCTCGTGTGGAAGGAAGTGCTACTTACCAGCCTTACGTCCGGAGCTTAGCAAATTCCAGACACCGTGAATGAGATTGGCTGATGCTTTGTATCAAATGTAAAGTGGCCTCTTTTTGCATGGCTGGCACTGGAGGCTGATGACCAGGATCCAGAGCTCTCCAGGAGCCTGGCAGTGCCAAGCATGGGGCCTGATTGCAGCTCTGTGGGGGCGGCAGGGACAGGGCCGCCTGCTTAGAAGAGGTGTCATTGTCAACCAGGACTAGGAGCCTAGAAGTGATGAAATTCCCGTCAGGGACAATCCAGCAGGTTCTGCCACCACCCACCCCTTCTGAGGCCCAGGTCTTAAGTGCAAAGACCACAGATTCCAAACCAGACTCTAGAGCATGAGGTCTCAGTTTGGGAGATGCCTTTTGGGTACTAAAATATCAGAAATTCCAAGATAATTCCATTCCAGGTTTATGTGAACAACAGGAGAGAACACTGTCATAAAGATAGTCCCTGAAAATCTGGGGTTAAAATCGAAGTAATATTTGCCATTTATTGATGTCTTCTCTGTGCTCATTGTTTTACAGACTTTATTTTCTGAGATCTTTAAAACAACCAGGTGATGGAGATGCTGTTATTCCCATTTGGCAGTTGAGAAGATGCTGAAGCTCTGGGAAGTGAAGCTGCTTACTCAAGTTGGTAGAGCCAGGATTCAAACTCTGCTCTGATACCCAAACCTGAGCATCTCCCACTAGGCTGTGCTTCCTGTAAATCCAGGAGGCAGCTGGGAGAAAGTGTGGCATGCACATGGCAGAGGTTGTTATTAAACAAAGACAGGCCGGGCGCGGTGGCTCAAGCCTGTAATCCCAGCTCTTTGGGAGGCCGAGACGGGCGGATCACGAGGTCAGGAGATCGAGACCATCCTGGCTGACATGGTGAAACCCCGTCTCTACTAAAAATACAAAAAACTAGCCGGATGACGTGGCGGGCGCCTGTAGTCCCAGCTACTTGGGAGGCTGAGGCAGGAGAATGGCGTGAACCCGGGAGGCGGAGCTTGCAGTGAGCTGAGATCCGGCCACTGCACTCCAGCCTGGGCGGCAGAGCGAGACTCCGTCTCAAAAATAAATAAATAAATAAATAAATAAATAAACAAACAAACAAACAAACAAAGACAATGGGGAAGACCCCAGATGCTCCGCCACGTAACCAGCCGTGCAGACATTCCTGGTGTCTGAGACTTCATGAATGTCATTGAAGTTTTCAGGAACGTTTTGAAAAGTGAGCAATAAAATAACTGGATTGAAGCTGGGCACGGTGGCTCATGCCTGTAATCCCAGCACTTTGGGAGGCTGAGGCAGGCAAATTACTTGAGGCCAGGAGTTTGAGACCAGCCTGGGCAACATGGTGAAATCCCATCTTTACTAAAAATACAAAAATTAGCCAGATGTGGTGGCGCACGCCTGTAATCCCAGCTAGTCCAAAGCTGAAGCAGGAGAATCACTTGAACCCAGGAGGCAGAGGTTGCAGTGAGTCAAGATTGTGCCACTGCCCTCTAGCCTGGGCAATACAGCAAGACTCCACCTCAAAACAAAACAAAAAGAACTGGATTGATTTATTTCTGTCTTAATCAGGGTTCACGTGGTTTTAAGAAGCAAAAATCAGCCAGGCATGGTGGCTTGCTCCTGTAATTCCAGTGCTTTGGGAGGCTGAGGTAGGAGGATCACTTGCAGCCAGGAGTTCAAGACCAGCCTGGGCAACATAGTGAGACCCCATCTCTACAAAAAATTTAAAAATTCCCCAGGTATGGTGGTGTGCACCTGTAGTCCCAGCTACTCAGGAGGCTGAGCAGGAGGATCACTTGAGCCCAGGAGTACGAGGCTGCAGTGAGCCGAGATCACACCATTGCATTCCAGCCTGGCAACAGAGTAAGGCACTGTCTCAAAAAAAAAAGAAAGGAAAAAAGAAGCAAAAATCTATTCTTCCTATTTAATCAAAAAAGGTCAATGTATGGGAAAGATATGGGGGTGTCCCATGGCCTCCAAGGACAGGAAATGAAGTCAAACTCAAGAAGGGACCAGAACCAGCAACTGCCTGAGCCCCTCCCCCAGCCTGCATTTAGTAGATGGATGCCCAGGCTTTCATGGGGCGACTCTCCAATTCGCTGTTGACTAGGGGGTTTGTGAAATTTCTTACTGGGAGAGAACGGGATTCCCTGGTCTGGCAGTATGGAATCTTAACCGACAATAAGGAAAGTGATGTTTCTGAAACAGAGCTACAGAGTGGACGGCCCATAGCTTCTGGAGCCAGATCAGACTTAGGTTTGCAGGCAGACTCTGAGACCCCTAGCTAAGTTATCCTGGGAAAGCTTTGTTGCTCTGAGACTTAGTTTCCCTGATTGGAAAATGAGGATCATAAATCCTGCACTGGATGTGTTAAAGCAGCATAGAGCCTGGTACTCAGTAAATGTCCAATGTAACTTCCCCCCCCCCGTCACTTCCTGAGATGGAGGTGGCATCTGATAGAGAACCCCTCTGAGGTTATCATCATGCAGGAGTTCTCAGTGTGTGACACTGAGAACAGGGGAAATAGGAGGATTCCAACTGTCTCTTGCAATGGTGACATGAACTACTCTTTAAAAAAAAAAAGTTCTGGCAAGTTTTATTAAAGAAAAATTTTGTATGATTTACTTTTCACCAGTCTTCTCTGGCATGCTTCTAATGAACTCAGAATCACCGGGATCAATGATAGACAATGTACAGACTCTAGTATTTTCTGCATGCTGTGCCTAATTCAATATACTTGCCACTGTAGTGGCAATAAGACTGGACACCAGTTTTGGCCAACAGGGCCTAGTACTCTATTTTGGATTTCCTCAGAGCTGGGCAGTTGTTAGCGAGGATGATCAATTTCGCTTTGCCTTGTCTGATCATCTTCAGGGTCAGCTTATAACCCAGCATGTACTTCCCACTTTTCATAAGGAGCTGAAGTCCACAGTTGATTCACTCTAACAACTTTCTCCAACTTCTTAACGGCCACCATATTCCTGCCCTTGGGTCTGGGATGGCCTCCAACCAGGATCAGCCACCAAGATTTCTAGGGCGTGAGAAAGGAAGCATTAGCTACTCTTTGGGTATTCATACTTGACCGGAATAGAAATCTATACAATCTTGTCTTCATAAGAATGGTTTTCTTCCCCTGCTTGAAGTCCCAGAGACACTGACTAGGCTTTGGGGAAAACTAAGAAGAAAATGCCCACCATAGAATTTTCATAGATAGAGCTATAGGAGGAAAAAAGGGAAGGGGTGGGTTTGTGTATTGCTTTAATTAGTAAAACCAGGAAGTAACACAAACCACAAATGTGACCTGCATTTAAAAATCATTTTCTCAGTTGGGCACTGTGACTCACATCTGTAATCTTAGCACTTTGGGAGGCCCAGGTGGGAGGACTGCTTGATACCAGGGGTTTGAAGACCAGCCTGGACAACACAGTGAGACCCTCATCTCCACAAAAAAATAAATAATTAATCAGGTATGGTGATGCAGGGCTGTAGTCTTAGCTACTTTGGGAGGCTGAGGCAGGAGGATTGCTTGAGCCTAGGAGTTCAAGGCTGCAATGAGCTATGATCAAACCACTGCACTCCAGCATGGGTGACAGTGAGACTCTGTCTCCAAAATTTTTTTTTTTTAATTATTATCTTCTGATGGCTTTCTTGTTTTAGATGGAGTCTCGCTCTGGCGCTGAGGCTGGAGTGCAGTGGCGCAATCTCGGCTCACTGCAACCTCTGCCTTCTGGGTTCAAGTGATTCTCCTGCCTCGGCCTCCCGAGCAGCTGGGACTACAGGCACGTGCCATCATGCCCCACTAATTGTCTGTATTTTTAGTAGAGACGAGGTTTCACCATATTAGCCAGGATGCTCTTGATCTCCTGACCTCGTGATCCACCCACCTTGGCCTCCCAAAGTGCTGGGATTACAGGCGTGAGCCACCGCGCCCGGCTCTGATGACTCTCTTGTGTATCATTTTGTGATGCTCAAAGTGTCGCCAAGAATGGGGCTTATTTATTGCCAAGCAGAGAGAGGAATCCAGACGTCCTAAAATCCTGGCTCAGTTTCCAGAGTCTCCACTGAGCCCATCTCTTGGGAGACAGAGAGACAATATTCTTTCAAAACGAATGAGACAGCATGCCAGTTCTGCCCCTCTTCCCTGGCTCCCTCCATGAGTGGGTCAGCCTGGGCTCTCCAAGCAGCTCCCTTTTCACTCTCAGCCATTAGGAAGGGCCTGATTCCAGGCAGGAAGTCAAACTCCACAGCTCTCTGCCCATGCATACTACAGAAGCCATCAGGGGCATTAGGGTCTGGCCCAAGAGCTGCCACCAAGGACTCTGATTTCTGTTCCACCTGAGATTGGGTCTGGATACCTCAGTGTCCAAAACTGGAGACCTCTGGAAAACAGATGAAGGAGGGAGAGGG
>NW_012110919.1:18174457-18175859 GCF_000951035.1 Colobus angolensis palliatus | reverse complement strand
GGAAAGAGGGAGGGAAGGAAGTAAATAAGGAAGCAAGGAAGGAAAGAAGGAAGGAAGGGGAAGACGGGAAGAACAGGAAAGAAGGAGAAAGAAAGGGAAAGAAAAAGAGGAGGAAAGGAAGAGGTGAAATGTACAAACTGGCATAGTTTAACTGAGCAAAGAAGGATTTGTGAATTGGGTAGCGCCTCAATGAGAGGGTCCAGCTAGTCGTGTGGTATAAGAAGATTTACGGACAGAAAAAGGAAAATGACCTGCAGAAGGCAGAATGGAGGTACAGAGACAGCCCACGTGGTTACGACAGCATTCACCTGATTTAAACTTGATTTGAACAGTTGGCCACCTGTGATTGGCAGAAATTCAGTGACTGGCACAAGAGGAGGTTACAGTCTGTTCACACATCAGTTAGGTTACCCTTCACTATGAATGGAGAAACCTTTAGACTGAACTTAAAATATGCAAGGAGGCAGCTTTAGGCTAAACTTAATTTAACAGAACCATCACTAGAACCCACACAACTGCCTTAAAGGGGATGACAAAAAAAAAAAAAAAAAAAAAAAAAAAAAAAGGAAAAAAAAAAGAATGTTACTACCACTGGGTGTCCTGGAAAGTTCAGCGCTGCAATTACTCGCTTCAGAGCCACACGGTCTTAGCTCCCTGTCCCACTCTGTCTGTACTACAACCCTGTCTGGGCCACCTCAGCTGAGGCTGGGGTGGATGGGCACAGATATTACCAAGAAGGTTCTGAGAGTGGGTGTGAGGGGACAGCTCTCAGGGAGACAGGTGTAGGCCGGGCAGGTGCCCAACACAGTGTCTGCTGCAGCTAGGAGTAGGAGGAGCACTAGACGAAGAGTCCAGAAGCCTGGGATTGGAGGAGGTTTCCTGCCCTGGAGGCGCTCTGAGCTGGGGTTTTCCCGGTAGATTCCCAGGCCTCTTTCTCAGGTCATTCCAGCTCGTTAAAGATTCAGATGAAGGTCGGGAAGCCCAGGGTGGCCGTTCCAGAGCTCACAAACGCTTAGGCTGGTTCCCACGTGCTCATTCCCCAGACCCCCAGCTCCAGGGGCTCATTGGCATATGCCTTCCTTCCGTGGCGGCTCCTTTTCCTCTTTGTGCCCCCTCACTGGGGGCTGGAGGGCTGGGTTCTGACTCAGGTAGGGGAAGAGGCATATTGAAACATTTGCATGCAAGACAGACATACGACATTGTAGGGAGAGCAGACAATTCAGTGAGTCTATCCCTGGCCCTCTGCTGGTGAGATACGTGATCTTGGAGGAGCCTCAGTTTTCTCTTCTGTAAATTAGGGGCAGTAATTCTTTTCTTAGCGAACCCTCCCTCCTGGCCGGGAGCGGTGGCTTACTCCTGTAATCCCAGCACTTTGGGAGGCCCAGGTGGGAGGACTGCTTGA
>NW_012110919.1:18165840-18173628 GCF_000951035.1 Colobus angolensis palliatus | reverse complement strand
CTGTAAATTAGGGGCAGTAATTCTTTTCTTAGCGAACCCTCCCTCCTGGCCGGGAGCGGTGGCTTACTCCTGTAATCCCAGCACTTTGGGAGGCCGAGGCAGGTGGATCTCCTGAGGTCAGGAGTTTGAGACCAGCCCAACCAACATAGTGAAACCCCGTCTGTACCAAAAATACAAAACAATTAGCCGAGTGTGGTGGCACGTGCCCGTAATCCCAGCGACTCAGGAGGCTGAGGCTGGAGAATTGCTTGAACCAGGAAGCGGAGGTTGCAGTGAGCCGAGATCGCGCCATTGTACTCCAGCCTGGGCAACAAGAGTGAAACTCCATCTCAAAAAAACAAAAGAATTCTCCTTCCTGTCACCCACCTTGCTAATTTTTGCTCTATTCTAAAGCTCATTCAAGCATCAGCTCCTCTAGGAAAGCATCCTTGTCACTCTTTGCTCGCCTTCCAAAGCCAGGTTAGGCGCCATCTGTCCCTTTTTCCCCATAGCATCTCATGCTTATCTCTAATCCGAGCAGCCCGATCAGGCCGGGTTGTGACAGCAGGATCGCTGGTGTGTTTCTGCCACATGACTGGGAGGAAATAGAACAAATAGAACAGGAGTTGAGAAATAACCTCATTGCTGCACAGAGATTGTGGAGGGTGTTTCTGCAGCATGTCCTAGCCTATTCTGATTGATGCACACTTAGCATTTCTTGCGTGGAAGTGAAGAGTCTCAATCTATCTCCTCAGGTTGTTACCAGAATGAAATGATAATGCCTCTAACTCTAGCACGGTTAGTAGTTCTTCATAAATTTTAAAGATGATATGACCAACATTGGCAGGAAACCAAATGTCGTCATTAATAGCATGGACGCTGGAACCTGGCTACCTAGGTTCGAACCCCTGCTCTGCCATTAATCCGTCAGTGTAGGAATAAAAACAGAATCTAGCTAAAAGGGTTTGTATGAAGATTAAATGAGATAACATATGTGAAGTGCTGGTGCTTGGAATTCATGGGTGTGTCTGTGTGGTTGGGGATGGTGGGTGGTAGTGGAAGCTGGTGCTGACAAGTAAGCAGAGGCAGCGTATGCCTTTGGATTACAGAGATGGAGGCAGATCCAGGCTTGGGAGGCCTGATGCTTCTGTAGTTCTTGGTTCTGTAACAAAAGAATACAAAACTACGAATGCCGAGTTAAACATGAAAGTGAATGCTTACATACACATTTTATGAAATTGTCCAGTACCATGAACATCACAAGTTTTTTCTGAAAAACACCTAGTATTTTTTATTAACGATTTGAAATCCTCTATTATAATCATTTTCCTACTGTATTTGACTGCATAATCTTTAATCACCTTGCTGTGGTCTAAATGTTGGTGTCCTCTCCACGTTTTTATGTTGGAACCTAATTTCCAAGGTAATAGGATTAAGAGATGGGGTTTTGGGAAGTGATTCAATCACAATACCCACCCTCATGAATGGGACTCGTGCCCTTATAAAAGTGGCTTGAGGGAGCTCATTTGTCCCTGCCGCCACGTAAGGACTCAGCAGGAGAGTGCCATCTTTTAATCAGAGAGCAGGCCCTCACCACACACTGAGGTTGCTGGCTCCTTGATCTTGAACTTCCCAGCCTCCAAAACTGTGTGCAATACATTTCTATTGTTTAAAAAATACCCAGCCTAAGGTATTCTGTTATAGTAACCCAAATGGACCAAGACACATCTTTGTATAAACAAGGATTTTGTTACATTTTCCATAGAGAAAACAGAAAGATAATCAGCCTCTCTCTTCTAGTGTGGTTGATCATAAATGTGTTTTTATATGGAGGCCAGGTGTGGTGGCTCATGCCTGTAATCCCAGCACTTTGGGAGGCCAAGGCGGGTGGATCACCTGAGGTCAGGAGTTCAAGACCAGCCTGGCCAACATGGCAAAACCCCATCTCTACTAAAAATACAAAAATTAGCCGGGTGTGGTGGTGGATGCCTGTAATCTCAGCTACTTGGGAGGCTGAGACAGGAGAATCACTTGAACCCGGGAGGCAGAGGCTGCAGTGAGCCAACATGACACCACTGCACTCCAACCTGAGCGACAGAGACTGTGTCTCAAATAATAATAATAATGCATAAAAATAAAAACAGAATTTGTTTTTATATGGAGAGTTTGGAATTCTTTGTTTCAACTCCGTAACAAATGTCACTTATAAGCGATATAAGTTTTTTTTAGGATGGTTGTCAAATTTGAGGAAATATCAAGCTCCTATCGTGAATGAACTGTAATCTTTCAGGGCAGTTAAAGTTTTCTCGCACAGTGAATGCCTAATGCACAGCGACTCATTGAACTGGTAACACCTATAACCAGTATGTCCTCCGTGTCTTCCCCATAGCGTGGGTCAGGCGTTTGATATTATCTTCAGAATTGTTAGTATTCCTTAGCAAATCAGTAAGCAAGTTTAAATCTACTCCGAGTGGGTCCCTGTAATTCACTCTTATCATTAGATTATCGAGCAATCCAAAAGCCTGACTATTGTTGTTATTTAAAATATGTCTCTTATTCTCAATTCATTATATTTTAGTATTATCTGAAATTGATTTTGTTATGCTTCTCAGCATCAGAATAATTTTCTTTGGTTTTATTGCTCATCTTTGTTTCTTTTTGTTTCATGTACCATTTTTTTACTATGTTAATTTTTCTAGAGGATTTCAAAAATATATTTGAAGATGCAAAAATAAAAGATACCCTTCATGTGTATCCGCATCAGGAGGCTTCAAATTTCTCACCTGTTTTACTAAAAAGTCCCCAAAACATCTTTCCAAAGTGTGATTAAAACGGAGCATTTCCAACTCAATCTCCTCTTAGCAAGACCCCAAAATGCCCTGAGCCAGGACATTGCCACTGATGGAAGAGAAATTCGATAAAGGGAAGTTAGAATGAAAAGAAATAGTGATCTTAACAGATGGCCACTAAAATGTCTTAATTTTTCAAACTTTACAAAAACATATGATCATGTCAACCTTTTGCCAGGCTCTCTACCAGGGCTTAAAAGGTCCTGCAAGCTTAATCATTGAGTTAGGCACTGAACTGTGACCTGAGAATTCTTAGAGATTCATTTGTACTATGTACGAAGTTACTAACTTCTATTGCTGTTATGAAAATTAATCAGACCTGGTTTTTCCCTTCAAGTACCTTTCAGGGAACACGAGGTATACATAGAAAGTATTTAAAAATAGCTTATTGGCAACTATTTTCTGTTATGTATGTATATTTATAAAAAACTACTAGGAGGTAATTTTAGAGTCATACACAGTTGCAAGAAATAAAACAAATGAAACACCGTGCATGGTTACATTTCACCATCAGGAAATTAACATCGATACAACCCGCCAAATTTATACAGATGTCACCAGTTTCACATACACTTGTGAGTGTATATTTTCGTGCGATTTTATCACATATCCATGAGTTGCTTTATTATTTTATCTTTAAATCCATGAGTTGCTTTATTAAAGTATCTTTTAATGCTTAATTTAAAAAAAAACCCTTCAGAATAATAAGCGTTTGGAATATAACTGAATAAAGATGCGTATAATCTTGCATTTAAGATCTGGATTTTATTACGAAGGCGGGAAAGGGCCACTACAATGGTTAGAATGTACATTTTCTGAAAGCTCAATGTGGACATGGTGGAGGATGGTCTGGCTGGAGCAGTCTACCCATCGGACAGGGTCTTGGACTCTCAGGGTTGCTCTGGGTAGAGTGCTGCGGGGAGACTCCTTGCCCAGCAGCCCCTCACTCAGACCCCTCCTACTCCCCGGGCCCCGCCCATCCCCGTGCCGGGCCCAGCTGCTCCTCGCTAGGGCCCCGCCCTCCCCAGTTCCCTGAACGTAAACCTCGCTGAACCTTTCCTGAGCTCGGAGTCCTGAGAACCCAGCGGTGAACAAAGCGCTGACAGCCCAGTCAGGGAGACAGACAGTAAACACATGCCCCCAAATATATAATCATGTAATTACAGGCTGTGGGAAGTGTTGTGAAAGGAAAACACACCAGACGATGTGGGTCTCCAAGGGTCCAGGGCGGACTTCCCCTGGGGAAGCTTCCCAGGCACATCTGGACCTGAGTCCTGGCGCTGCCACTCGCGAGGCGGGTGTCCTGAGCAGGCTGGGTGGTCCAGTTGGACCATGGGCTCTCGGATCCAAGTGGCTCGACTGTCGAGCCTGGTGTAAAATGGCACTCCCAAAACGTAGTCTAAAAAGGTTAGAGCTTTAGCAGCTTCTTGGAATGCATATTTATTTTGGTTTATACTGCTCCATTCTATGCCCACTCCTTGGAGGAATTTTTTTGATCTCTGCAGAAGCTAGACTGGATTAGAATCCCGTCCGTGTGATCCAAAAGTGCCCTGTGCCTTATTACAAAGCTCAGCTTGCAACGTCTTGGGGTTTCCTGTGGGCCTTTCTCAGCAGCTCCAGGCCCCTTGGATCCCGGGCTGTGCGTTCGTCCTCTCTCTCTCTCAGACTCAGCAGCAGCAACAGCACTGTCATCTTCGGCACCATAACTAACTCCTATGCAGTGTTTTTAGGGTGCTGGGCATTGAGCTAAGCTCTACGTTATTCATTCATTTTAATCCTCATACTCTGGCTCCTGGCAGGCACTTTATAAAACGTGTTGGTTAATAAATTAGACACAATGGAAGGAAAAAATCACTGATTTATTTTTCCTAGGCACTCTTAGCTTCACAGAGGAGGTGGCTTTGAGATGAATTTTGAAAGCGGAGTTCACCAAGCAGAGACGCTGGGATTCATCACTGGAGAGGAGCTGGGGCAGGTATAACAGGTGCATCAGATGTTCCAGGAATGGTGCTTAGGGAAGTGTGGCTGGATGTTAGGTATGGGCGTGAGGATGTGGAGGAAGAAATATTGAAACAACACCGACCTGGATATATATAGCGTAAGCTCTACAGATGGTTATCTTAATTTTGTGAATACATGCAACATACTTTATGGGGATTTCCAGAAACACTTTGGGGATTGTTGGAACTCAGGTCCTGCTGTAGCAAGTGGGAGCAACAGTCAGTCAAAGACGGGTTCTGGGTCTACAGATGAAACAAGGTTACTTATTTTTCTGCTGGGGAGTGGAAGCTTGGGTGATAAATTATTAGAGGAATAAAAAAATTCCTCTCTCAGCACAGGGCACGCACAACTTGCACTCTGTCTTTCTGCTGCTCCCAGCTCTTGGATACAGCGGACAATGCCATGGGTTTCAGAGACCTGAAAAGCCCTGCTAGCCTTCAGGTGCTCAATGATTACCTGGCAGACAAGAGCTACATCAAGGGGTATGTACCATCACAAGCACATGTGGCAGTATTTGAAGCAGTGTCCAGCCCACCACCTGCTGACTTGTGTCATGCCCTACGTTGTTATAATCAGATCAAGTCTTATGAAAAGGAAAAGGCCAGACTGCCAGGAGTGAAGAAAGCTGTGGGCAGGTATGGTCCTGCTAATGTGGAAGACACTACAGGAAGTGGAGCTACAGATAGTAAAGATGATGATGAAATTGATCTCCTTGGATCTGATGAGGAGGAAAGTAAAGAAGCAAAGAGGCTAAGGTAAGAACGCCTTGCACAATATGAATCAAAGAAAGCCAAAAAACCTTCACTTAAGGCTAGGCATGGTGGCTCATGCCTGTAAATCCCAACACTTTGGGAGGCCAAGGCGGGTGGGTCATTTGAGGTCAGGAGTTCGAGACCAGCCTGACCAATATGGTGAAACCCCACTCTTTACTAAAAATACAAAAATTAGCCAGGCATGGTGGTGGGTACCTGTAATCCCAGCTACTCAGGAGGCTGAGGCAGGAGAACCGCTTGAACCCAGGAGGCAGAGGTTGCAGTGAGCCGAGATCATGCCACTGCACACCAGCCTGGGCGACAAAGTGAGACTCCATCTCAAAACAAAACAAAACCAAAAAAAAAACAGTAAAATAAGATCAATAGAAGAAAAAATACATGATAAGTGCAAAAATTAGAGAGGATCGTCAAACCTAAAAGAAACAAAAAAAACCCTGCACTTGTTGCCAAGTCCTCCATCTTACTAGATGTGAACCCTTGGGATCGTGAGACAGATATGGTGAAATTAAAGGAATGCGTCAGAAGCATTCAAGCAGATGGCTTAGTCTGGGCCTCATCTAAACTAGTTCCAGTGGGGATACAGATTTAAGAAGCTTCAAATACAGTATGTGGTTGAAGATGATAAAGTTGGAACAGATATGCTGGAAGAGCAGATCGCTGCTTTTGAGGATTATGTATAGCCCATGGATGTGGCTCCTTTCAACAAGGTCTAAAATCCATCTTGGATCATTGCACTTAAATAAAAACTTGAAAGATTAAAAAAAAGTAGAGTTAGACAAGCTGGAAATCTAATCTAGTTTTAGTCACTTATGCTGATTGGGTGACTTTGGGCAAATTCATTGAAGTCTCTGTAAAATGGGGATAATGCTAAAATCTATCTCATAAGGCCATGTATTTAACAAGATGGCAGAGCAATTGAGTGTTTTAAAAACACACTACGTATTTGTTTGTTGTTTTAATCACAACAGTATAGTCAGTCTTGTCTAATTCTTGCTAACATGTGGTAACCATTCTGTAACCTACGTTTCTTAAGTGACACCAACTTTAAATGCAGTCTTGATAACAGTTTTGGAACATTACACTCTAGATTTGTTCCCACCACCTGTGGCAGAACCCCTCCCCTCCATTTCTCTCCACTTCCTCTGATTCATGGCCTTCCCTGAGACCTAGAGCCTTGCTTCTCAAGGTGTGGTCTGCAGACCAGCATCACTGCCTTCACCTGTGATTGGTTAGAAGCGCAGACTCTTGGCCGGGTGTGGTGGCTCGCACCTGTAATCCCAGCATTTTGGGAGTTTGAGGCAGGTGGATCACCTGAGGTTGGGGGTTCGAGATCAGCCTGATCAACATGGAGAAACTCCATCTCTACTAAAATACAAAATTAGCCGGGCATGGTGGCACATACCTGTAATCCCAGCTACTCGGGAAGGCTGAGGCAGGAGAATCACTTGAACCCGGGAGGTGGAGGTTGTGGTGAGCCAAGATCGCGCCATTGTACTCCAGCCTGGGCAACAAAGAGCGAAACCCCATCTCAATAATAATAATAACAATAATAATAACATAGTATTTATTGATTGCTTACCATGTGCCTGGTGTTATGCTAAGCACTTAATATACATTGTCTCATTTTGGGGGCACATTTCATTTTTTTTAATTTTAGCCATTTCAACAGGTACATAGTCAGAGTCATGTATTTCTCAATCCTCTTTAGTGGATGCCATTGGTTCAGTGGTCACTATTGGTTGCCTACCCAAAATTTGTTTCTACAACTTTCTTTCCAGCAGATTCCTATTTTCTCACATCTCCACTCCTCACCATGGGCTTTGGGGAGGGCTGACCTGAGCCCTGATTCCATGTAAAGGCTTTTATTAACTAAGGGTAATCCCACTCCCCTTGATAATTGGTTCAGGAACGGGCAGATGACCCAATTCTGTCCAAAGAGTCTTCAGGAGGTCTGTCGGGAAGGTTTCTTACTCTTAAGAGGGAGTTGCAGGGAAAGGTGATCTTCTTGGCTGTTGTCATGTCTGGGTGTTATGCTTGGAACTTCTGCCATTTGGCTACTAGTTTCAGGGTGAAGTTCTCTCTGGAGTGAAGGAGCAGAGCGATGCTTCCTTACCAGTGTGGAGCCGCTAGACCAACCCTCTGGGCTTCCAGGTGTTGTGAGATTCGCTTTTTTTTTTTTTTTTTTG
>NW_012110919.1:18162522-18165451 GCF_000951035.1 Colobus angolensis palliatus | reverse complement strand
AGTAGCTGGGACTACAGGTGCCCGCCACCACGCCCGGTTAATTTTTGCATTTTTAGTAGAGATGGGGTTTCACCATGTTGGCCAGGATGGTCTCAATCTCTTGACCTCATGATCCACCTGCCTCAGCCTCCCAAAGTGCTGGGATTACAGGCATGAGCCACCGCACCCGGCCGCTCTTTGCTTTCCGACAGATATAATTTGCTTTAGAATTGGTGCCCAGCAACCTCTGTGGGACGTGCTGGTCCCCAGAAAACACAGCTACTTCTTCCTGGAGGCTTTCCCTATGGGGTTCTCATAAAGGAAAGCTTCTCTCTCCATTTGCCAAGGCTAATGAAAAGGAAGGAAGGGGTTCTCCTGGAGATAAAACACAGCCTTTTCTATTTGTTATCTGTGTGACCCTCGGCAAGCACTTTCCCTCCTTGAGACTTCATTTACTTATGTGCAGATTGTGGGGCCAAGGATCCCAACTTGCTTCCCAGGGTGTTGGTGAGATTCCAGGGAGACACTGGAAGGGCAAATTTTCATCACCAATCAAGGGCCTGCAAATCCAGGGCTGACACTGCTCGTGGACGTGCTTACCCCACAAAGTTGGTCAGTGCCAGAGCTGGGGCTGGATCTAAGTCTCCTGACCCCCAGAGCAATGTTTTTTCTATCATAACCTGACTCAGCCTCTGCCCTAAGGGGTCATCTATTTTCTGCCTTTTTCTTCCTCAAATGCAAGGCATGAGCATGCCCTGAAGTATAACTGTGTCAGAGTTTCCTGGGGCATTTCTTTCAAATCGACCATTTCCACCCCCAACTTGGCGGATCTCATCAGGGCCCAGCTTGGCTGAGCCTGGTGTTGTAATGCATTGGCCGGGATGGGCCTTTGTTGCCTCTTTGGGCTGCAGCCCCCCTCCCACCCCCACCCCTGTCGGCTATAGCCACTTTTGCTCATTTCTCTTGGGAGCTGCCTAGCTGCAGAGAAAGGCCTTTGGAACCCTTCTCTTTTCAGCCATCCTTTATTGAATTTCACCTCCATTTTTTTTCCTTTCCAAATAGGAACATCATTTATCCAGGACTTTAAGTTGCAGAGGTCTTCAAGAGCTTTCTCTTTCCCAGCTGCATTTGTTGACACACAGTCAATCTGTTTCTTGCCTCCACTCCCCTTCCCCCCACGCAGGCCATAAAGTGCCTACAGCTGTGCCCTTTATTACCCTTCCCTTTCTATGCCCACGAGGGGGATGAGCTGAAATATAGCACAGCCATTACTGCTAACAAAAAGGGACAATTTTAAAGCATTTCTGCTTTTCATAAGGGAAGCTGATGGCACAAAAAGAAAATACATCATTTTATTGTAAATGTTTTTAAAATATGGGTCACTTGGCCATAAGCAGCCTCCAAAGTCGGACAAGTTTAAAGCGAAAGCAGTCACATAGATAGCAGATTTTCCCCTTGCCTTTTAAATTATGCTAATTGACACCAAGAAAAACAGGGAGGCGGTAGCTCCTACCAACCTACACACTCCGTCTCCAACTCCCTCCTCTCTCTACAGTGAAGAGCATGGGAAATAAGTTTGCCAGGCCAAGAATGGTGCCCCCATACTAAGAAGCCCTTTTTACTTTTTACCTCTGTTTCAGCAAGTATTAAGACTAAGAGGCTTGTGGTCCGGTCTTTCAGGATGGGATGGTTTTCCCAACCCTGGTGGAAAGGAAACTCTCATGTTTGCTGAAAAACTTCCAAATGATGAAGGCTGCCTGACAGTTCCCTGATGTGTGTCTGGATTGGCTGGGTCTGGCCAGGAGCGGAGGGTCTGAGTGGAGCAGATATGCTGGTAGGGTAGGCAAGGGAAGTGGTTGCTCTTCCAAAGGGGACACTCTGTCAGTGATTTTGAAGATAAATGGATGTGATGGTTGTTGGGACTATGATGAGAGATTAGAGGTAGCAGAAAGAAACATACCATATTCAGATTGATGGTCAAAGGGTGTCCCCTTGCCACCCACTCCTGCGCAGCCCCCACCCCTGTGTTACTGCCTCTTAAAGTGTGAACCAGGCTCTGCCTCTGGGAAAGGAAGTAGGGCTTGAGAAGAGGATTTGAGCCACAGGAAATAGGACCAAGTTTCTAATGCAACTGGAATGAAGCGGGCTGGATTATCCACTCCTGAGAACCAGCTGTCTACATGATACAAAGGATTGAGACGTGGAATGCAAAGAGCTGGACTCAAGTCCTGGCTTTCCAGTGCACTAGCTCTGTGAACACAACCTCTCCGAGCCACAGGAGCCCAGTCTGAAATGAGGATGACAGTGGAGAAACTTCCACCGCACAGCACTGCTATGGGCAGTCAATGAGCTCATGTGCAGGATGTGAATCTGACAGGTGTTCAATGGTCAAGGAAAATATTTGATGAAACTGATTCTGAACCAGGAGGTGGAGCCCCAGGATATGCTATCTGGGCTATATGGATGGCTAGACAGATTTCCAAGACATTCAGATTCAAAACTAGAAATGGTATCAAGGGATGCTTAGAAAGTGTCCCTAGATGGAGATGCATGAAGAAGAGGCATATTGGATCAGGGTGCTGAGTCCTTTAGTGAGTAGAGGGCATGGCTTAGAATCTGCCAATCTGCTTTTGATTCCAAATCTACTGCTATGTAGTTAAGTGACCTAAGCTTCTCAGCCACCACTTCCCATCAGTACATTAGGAATAAAAGCAGTGGAATGACATAAGGTTGTTGTGAGGACTAAAATGAAATTAATCATACAACGCCCTTAGTGCATCAACTGTCAGAGTAACTCACTGCATTTTGTTATTCTTATTATTCCTGAGAACTTGCAGGTGAGAAGTGGAGACTGGTTGATGATGGCTTCTGTCCCTTCCCATCCTTTCTCCTCCCCTCCCCTCCCCTCCTCTTCCTCCCCCTCCTCCTCTTCTTCCCCTCCCCTCCCCTC
>NW_012110919.1:18124045-18162317 GCF_000951035.1 Colobus angolensis palliatus | reverse complement strand
CCTTCCCTCCCTTCCCTCTCCTCCCTTCCTTCCCTTCTCACCAGCCTGCCAAATCAAAGAGAGTAGTTGTTTAGCACAGGTTTCTTAAGAATTGACTGTAAATCATCTCATAAGACAGTGTGATCTAGTAACTAAAAACATAATTTGAGGGTCATACAGATGACTATGAAATCCCTGTTCTGCCAACTCTAGCTCGCTTACTTTGAACAAGTGATTTTATCTCTATGAACCTCAATTTCTCATCAGTTACAAGGTCCTTACCTATCCATGGAAGTATTGAGATAATGCATGTAATAATTACATACATCTTCTTTCCTGAGAGTCTGTCTATCTCCTGCTTTGCACTGGAGAAAGCAACACTTTTTACACTTTAAAAAAAGTGTAAGGTGTAACAGGCTGCAGATGTAGCAGGGGTAATGAAAAGGAAGGCTGGACTTTACAAATAAAATATAAATGAGGATCTCTAAGATCTAACTCTGAAAGAAGATTCTCCAGAGGATGGAGTTGCTAATATAGTACTGAGACCTCTGTTCTCCTGAGTTCTACCTTCAGCATGCTCTCACAGTTCAGTTCCTACTGTTATGGCTTTGTTTGATGATGATGAAGATGATGATAATGATGATAGTTATGATGATAGCAAGCATTTTTGTGCAAGCTTAGAAAAAACTCCAGGCCGTTTTGTACCAGTTAGAAAAAACTCCCCTTCCACAGCTCTCCTAAACATGGTTAAGACTGGTGAGAACTTCAAAAAAAAAAAACTTACTAAAAAATAAGGGATTGGGAGGCTGAGGCAGGAGGATTGCTTGAGCACAGGAGTTCGAGACCAGCCTGGGCAACATAGGGAGGCCTTGTTTCTACAAACAAAATTAAAAAATAAAAAATAAAAAATAAAAGGAAAGCAAAGTGGAAACACAGGAAGTGTAAGAAGCCTGAAACTCTGGCTTCAGTTTTCTGACCCTCCTGGAGCTGGATTGCTCCCAGGTACTGTCCAATTTCACACAATATTTGTGATATTTATGCTCTGTGTCTAGCTCAGTATGTTATCGGTTTTTCTGAGACTCAAGTATACAGTCAGGCAGCCCTTAACAAGAGGGAAGTGTTCTAAGAAGCTTATCATTAGGTGATTTCGTCATTGTACGAACATCACAGAGTGTCCTCACACAAACCTGGATGGTCTAGCCTACTACACACCTAGGCTAGATGGCATAGCCTGTTCCTCCTAGAACACAAACCTGTACAGCATGTGACTGTACTGAATACTGTAGGCAACTGTAACACAACGGGAGAGATTTGTGTATCTAAACACGGCTAAGCATAGAAAAGGCACAAAGTACAGTATAAAAGATAAAAGATGGTCCACCTGTACAGGGCACTTCCTACGAATTGAGCTTGCAGGACTGGAAGTTGCTGTGGGTGAGTCAGTGGGTGAGTGGCGAGTGAATGGAAGGCGTCGGACAGCACTGCACACTCCTGTAAGCTTTGTGAACACTGTACTCTTAGGCTACACTAAATTTATTAAAAAATGTCTTCTTTTTTCAAGAATAAATTAACCTTAGCTTACTACTGTAACTTACTTTATAAAAAATTTTTAACTTTGTGACTCTTGTAATAACACTTAGCTTAAAACATAAATAACGTTGTACAGCTGTACAAAAATATTTTCCTTTATGTTCTTATTCTATAAGCTTTTTCCTATTTTTAAATTTTTTCTTTTTTCTTTTTTCTTTTTTTTTTTACTTTTAAAAACTTTTTTTGTGGCCGGGCACAGTGGCTCACGCCTGTAATCCTAGCACTTTGGGAGGCCGAGGCAGACAGATCACGAGGTCAGGAGTTCAAGACCAACCTGGCCAATATGGTGAAACTCCGTCTCTACTAAAAATACAAAAATTAGCTGGGCATGGTGGGGTGCACCTGTAGTGCCAGCTGCTCGGGAGGCTGAGGCAGGAGAATCACTTGAACCTGGGAGGCGGAGGTTGCAGTGAGCCGAGATTGTGCTACTACACTCCAGCCTGGCAACATAGTGAGACCCTGTTTCCACAAAATATTTTTTAAAAATTAGCCAGGCATGGTGGCACACACCTGTGGTCCCAGCTACCCAGGAGGCTGAGGTGGGAGGTCTTGAACTATGTTGGTCTTGAACTCCTGGCCTCAAGCAATCCTCCTTCCTTGGCCTCTCAAAGTATTGGGATTACAGGTGTGAGACACTGCACCCAGCCTTCTGTACATAATTAAGTGTGATACTTGTATAGGCCTGGCAGCACAGTAGGTTTGTTTACACCAGCAGCATCACAAGCACGTGAGTAATGCATTGTGCCACGATGATACGATGGCTGTAATGTCCCTAGGCTGCAGGAATTTTTCAGCTCCATTATAATCTCATAGGGCCATGGGCATATGTGCTGCCCGTTGTTAACTGAAATGTCATTGTGTGGTTCATGACTGCACTTTAAAATAAATGAACCACTACCCAGCGTACTGCTTATCAGTTAATTCTCTTTTATTTAATTGCCTTCTTCAGCTCTAGGTTTATTTATTTTTAGTTCTTGCTTATTTGCTCTGCTCTTTTCTTAGAGCTGAAGTCTATGATAATTAATCATGGTTTCGTAGACGTTTTCTTTGGCTCCCTGTTTTTTGGTTTGTTTTGGCCTCTGTTTTTCATGCGAGAGGATTTCCTCAAAGGTCTAGACCCTATGGACTGTCCCTCCACATGGACGAGTGAGACACAGAAAACCTGATTGGGAGCTCTGTGTGAGCTGATGGTGTCTTCTCCAAGGCCTGCGTGATGTGGACTCATTCTGTCTCTTTGACCTCATCTCCTGTCTCCTTCTCCCTTTCTTCTTTTGTCCCAGCTGCACTGGCCACCCTGCCATTCCCGTCATATCTGGATTATTGCTGCCTCAGGGCCTTTGCACTTGCTGTGTCCTCTGCCTGGAGAGAACATCCCTTAAGTGTTCACTTGGCTTTTTTCCTCCCACTTCTTTCAGATCTTGGCTCAAAAAGCAATTTATCAGAGAGGCTTTCCCTGATGACCCTTTATAAAATTTCCACCTGGGCCTTACTCTGCTTTTGTTTCCAATGGACTTATCATCACTTGATGTGACAGTACGGTATGCTGTTTAGATTTATTTGTTGTCTTTCTCCAGAAGAATAAAAGCTCTGTGAGGTTGGGGTCTTTGTTTTGTTCGCAATTGTGTCTTTTGCACCTGCTGCAGTGCTTGGGATATTAGCACTCAGTGTGTATTTGTTGAATGAATGAATGAATGGTGGCTTCAGTGACTGTGAAAAGGCTAGGATCTGGGCATTTCATTGGAGGATTCCTAATATTCAGTCTCTGTATCTCTTCTTTTGGGTCAGTTTTCTCAGCTAGAAGAGTCCTGGCTGCCAGTGTTCTTAGAGCTGACTAAGGAAGGAGGCTGAAGATCCAGTGCTTCAATGTGAGGTCTCTTACCAGATTCTTTTGTTTTCAATAAAGTACCCCTGTCTTCTTCTATGCCTTAGTCTGGGGGTCTAGAGCCTTTTGAATTAACTTCCTCAGGGAAACTCCTGGCTTATGCTAGGGAGGTGGATTAGGAGTCACCTGGTTGTATGCACACGCTTGCGAGTGTGTGTGGCAGGGGCCGGTGGGAGTGTGGAATTTGCCTATTTTTAAAGCCCACCCACACCCTTATTTGCAGATGTTACTGTATCTCTGATTCCTAAGCCATTCTGGGGTTCTGCAGCGTATATTACAGTGACTGCTGGTAAATGTGTAATTGGCTATCCAGGGGAATACAAGCTCTAATTTGTGGTGTTTGCTGATTCACATGGTGTCAACATTACCACCACAGTTGACTTCAAGTTACCATCATGACATCACTGAGCATGGATTTTATAAATCCCTTTATCTCCTCCTGTAATAAGACTCAGGTCTCAGCTGTGACTGAGACCCCACTCCATTCTTTCCACAGCTTGGTTGTTCATCTCCTCTTTTCTTTACAAAAGATGCATGTTCTTCCATTACTAAGCAAGTTCATTTTGAGTTTCTGATACTTGTTACTAAGAGTTATGTTTTTTAAATTATGAGAATTTCTTTTTCTAAAGCCTGAACTTTCCAGGGTCTCCTTTCGCATAATAGTGGCTTATCATGTTTTAACTGAGAAAATACAGATGGGCAAAAGGATACTAAGAATGCAGTAGTAACTTACACAAATGAGCTTTTATCATGTCAATATGTATATATAAAGTATTTGTACAATAGGGGTCCTTGCATGTCCAAGGCATTATTTGGTATATAAATGATGCTTAGTAACCATACACATTTGCAGATTCCTTGAAATAACTCTTAGCCCCACTCTCCTGCTCCCAAACCCAGAGTTGTTTAGTTCACAGGTTGGGAGCCAATGGTTCAGATGATCTTTTCTCTGAACATTCTCATTCCCATGAGTTAAATGAGCTCTTTCTTGCCTTTCTCCAAGATCTAAGTGTGTTTCTTTTATCTTTGAAATATTCTTGAATCCATTCCCTTCTTTACATCTACTGCCAGTGTTCTAGTCCAGGCCCTACTTGCCCCTCCCATGTAGAGGCAACAGCTTTCTGTCTGGTCTCTTCTGTCTGTCCCTTCACCAATCCATTCTCTATACGGCAGCCAGAGTGCTCTTCCTGGTGGGGTCCTTTTCATGTCTGAAAGGCTGCTGCTCATGTGTCCAGCCATGAGGCATGGGATAGCTGTTTCCATCACACTCAACAACTTGTGTTCTGTAAACCTTTTGCCCAGGAGCTTGGGTTTGACCCAGTTCTTTGGTAGCAACAGCCTTTTTCTAGTAGATGGAAAACGTGTATGTTACCTACAGAACTTTGTTACTCACCCCTGCGATCCTCCTGGCCAGCATTAGCCACACCTCACCCCGGCATCCTGTAACACTTAGTACAGGCTTTGGTTCTGGACTTCTTACACTGTGGGCACTTAGGGGACAGGACCTTTCAGTTATGTTTGTACACCCCAGCACACTGACGAGTACCCGGGACATAGTCAATGCTCAATCAGTGTTAATTGAACAAATTGATATGGATTGGTGTGCTGGGGAGTATAGGTTTGAGACTAGTTCCCAAATGGGAGCTAGATAAGAAATGTGTGAGATACGGAAATGAAGTAAGAAAAATGTGTTGTTTTCCCGATTCTGTTTTTCCCATAGTATTTATATGGACTCTGGCATCAGGCTTGAGTTCAAATTTTGCTATGTGTATCAACTGATAAGCAAACAGAGAGGGCTGTGTGCTTGCACACCTTTATGTCTGAAAAGTGGATGGAAGCGATTATAACAGTGCTTCCTTCTCAAGATTGTTATGAAGTTAGACTGTGCATATTAGTGCATGTTAGTGCACAGTCTAACTTCAAGTGTGTGGCACAGTGATTGCTCAACAAATATTTGCAGCTGTTATTGTGAAGTTCAGTGCAGAAAAGGTAGAGGTCTCTGAGATCTGGATATCGCTGCAGGGTGGGGCTTAGGATCTTCACTGTGCTGCACTAAAAGAAAATGCAAATCTGACTCCAGAAGCCTTGGAGAATAATTTTGATCTTTTCTCTTAGAACAGCCTTTCTCAACCAGGGTTCATCTGGACCACAGAACACAGAAAGCGACTGGAGTGACTATTTTCTCAGTTCTCAGAATGTTACATCACTTACACCGTTCTAGATGCACGGGAGAGTATGTTCATTGTCTACAATTCAGGGCACGTAGGCTTCACTATCTCCAGTCCCCTCCGCTTTAAGAAAGGTTGCTCTGATACCCTTTGATGTTTCTTAGACCTGGTGCAGAGACTCAACACAGTGCATCAGAGTCACATCACTTTAAAGTCTTCTCTAGAAACCTCTCCCTCTTCTTAAACCTTCTCATAGTTGCTACAAATACCTCCCTTCCTCACCTGTAATTTGTTCCTTGAACAGTTTGTTCTCCATGTTGTGCTTATCACACAACTATTGACACGTGTTACCTTGCTTTTCCTGAGAGTCACACATCACTCCCCATCCCTGTGTGTTCTCCACTTCTGGAACTGCAGTGAGTATCTCCAAAAAAATTAATGCCAATAACTGACTAAACACCAAACATGGTTGATGTCTTTTTTTTTTTTGATGCACTTTTCTAAATCACCTGGCACCCTTGCTCCCTTCAAATAACTCTTCTTGACAAAAACTAGTTATCTGGGCACTTACTCTAGCTGTTCTGACTTGTGCTGCCGAGGCTTCCGTGAGACTGGTGCTGTGTGGCAGAGCAAGTCTGCTCCTCCTGGTGCCGCCCCTAGTTCCTGCTGCTCTTCAGCACTAACAACTCACGCTGCCTTCTAGAAAGGCAGCAGGCACCACCTTTTTAAATTTTTTTTTTTTTGATGGGCGTGGTGGTCATGATGTCTTCTGTTAGAAAGAATATTGGGAAGGAAACTAGCAGTGTCTGCCACAATTCACATAATGGAATATCATATAGCCATTACTTTTTGAAGAATATTTATTGACATGGGAAAATGCTCACAATATGTTAAAGAAAGCAGGATACAAATCTGTAAATACAGCATGATCCCAATCTTGTAGTAAAATAAATTATATATGCATAGAAAAAATACAGGAAGGAAATACACTAAAACATTAACAGTGATGATCTCAGTTTGGTGGGATTTGGGGTCAATTATTAATTTTCTGCATTTTCCAAACTTTCCACAATGAACATATATTACTTTTATAATCAGAGGGGAAGAGGTCAAGACAGGTGACACCTAGTCCTGGGAGGTGGCAAGACTGATGTGGCACTAAGGGGGTGTTTAGAGTCACTAGTACTGCCTCAGTCTCTGTCCTCATTTATTAAGGAGGGATAATAACACCTGCCCTGCCTGCCTCCCAGGACTACTGGGCATCTGAAAGGGTCACAATATCTGGTGATAGTTCCTCTGTAGCAGCAGCTCCAGTGCTTTATTTTAGGACACACACCTCCGTACCCTGCTTCCAAGGTCAGGAGAGTTGTGGGCAGAGGGGCCAGTCTGCAGCCTTGGTCCCTGGCCTATCCTAACAGATTCCAGGTCTTCATTGGAAATCCAGTGCTTCCCACACAAGTGGGAAGTTTCCCACTCATACTTCCACTCCAGGTCACTTCCCTGCTTAAAAACTTCTTTAAACTAGTTCTGTTGAAATAGTTATTGCTTAAAATGGCCTGAGAATGACCACCCTCCTCACCCCACTCTGTTCCCAGCATTTCAGAGCCCTAAGGAGGCACAGTGTGGGCCCAGGTGTGCTGTGGGGAAAAGGAAGGAGTGGTGCTGGGAATCAGGCCACCAGAGTTGGACTCTTCCTTGCTGTGACGTGGGGTAACTTTCACAAGCTTTCTGGAGAGGATCTTTCATATGCGATAAGGTGAGGTTACACGAGATAACATACATAAAAAGCCCAGCATGTAGTAAGCACTTAACAGATATTAGTTCTTTTTCCGTGTGCCAGATGAAGACACTCATCTTCTTCCCCGCAAATTCTCTCTTTTCAAAAACAAAGCTTAGTGCCCAGTGCAGAGAAATGCAAAATGAAACAGAATTCACTGAAAGCAGAAGAGCACAGCTACTGAAACAGGACTGTTCAAACACTTACTCTGCATAAAGAAAGCTGGTAAGATGGCATTTCATTAAACACATCTTCATTTAGTTAAGCTGACATGCATGCCAAAGCTATTTGATTATAGAAATTATAAAAATACTTTAAAAATGCATTTGTAGAATGAAATAACAAAAATACTTGAATTTTTTCTAAACTTTTTTTCACTTAATCTAAAATTATGAATTGCCCATTTCTTTTGCTGTTGGTTAAAACCTGGGTCACTCACTCACCTCTCCCTCAAATATTCTGGATGAAATTCTAACATGTATTGTCTTCTTCCTAGCCTTTTATAAAGCATTCTGGATTTAATTTCTTCTTTTAAAAAAAACTCAGGCTCACCAATATGAGAATTAGTCTATGGGCCATATTGTTAACACACACATTTTCTGGGTCAACTAGAGTATCCTTTGGTAAGGAGATAGTCCCAGATTTGCTCCGTCTTGAAGTTTTATTCTCATCTCACTATCTAGTTTTCAGTTGGCCTTTCTCTTCTTTCAGTATGCCTGCCTTCAATCTAGCAGCCTCTTTCTTTGCCATTTTTTGTGAGCTTCAAAGCCAGCTAATAAAACATGTTGGAAGCGTATGCAAATTTCAGTTCAGAGTCTAAGAGTGATATTCGTGAAGATCTCTCCCATAAGTAAGTCGCAAGAAGCTTTGTGACATCTCTTCTGGCAGCTGAAAGGCCTTTTACAACTCAATTCCCGAGTTTTTTGCTTTGCCAGAGAGGTAACTTATGGATAAATGACCTTTTCATAATGCTCCACGTACTTTACCTGTCCTTAAAAAGGCTATTAGAAGTGGGACAATGGATGTAAAAGCACTTTAAAAAGCATAAACTGTGAAATAGTATTGTTTAGCCCATGTATCTATAAAGAAACACACACAGATGGCCAAATTGAATCAACCCCAATGTTTTATTTAAAGTTTTAAAAGGCAGTGGTTAAGCACATTATGTATATATGTATATATATGAATGTATGTACGTGTGTATATACATACATATATATACAGGAAACCAACCCCTTTTCAACTTTAGCCGCTGATGAGCTAGGCCCACTGTCTAGTGCATGACTCACTTTCTACTTCTCCATAGGACCAATTCTAAAAGTAAAAATAAACAGCCTTTATCAGTTTAACAGTAACTAATTGTGTTTCTTTTTTTAAATAAATAAAGTTACTATTAAACTGATCACATATGGTAGGAACGTAGAACACACACACACACCAGCACACACACAGTTCCCAATTTAAAACGTGATGTATGAATGACCTATATGTACAAATGGGTGCTGCTGACTCCCCCACCCCAAGCAGAGGCCACGAAAGAACTCCCATTACTCAGGGAGTCCCCATTCTCTCTGCTGGGATGGAGGATGTGTGTGTTCCTGGCACCCCGGGTTAGGCCTCAGAATGCACACTCCCCATGCACTGATACAGATGGTGGTTCAGTTCTATGGTACTAGTGTTCAGGTACATTAGGGAATAAATAGGCATTTGTAGCTGCCTGAGAACTAAACCATCATTTGTAACTCTTCACAGGGAGACATGTATTCTGGGTTTAGCTAAGTGACATACAAACTTTTAGAGTATAATCAGTTTGTAAGTCTGAGGCTGTGTGTGTGTTTCCATATATTTATACAAAATTGATATGAAGAATGGGGCTAGGTTTATGGAGCAGCTGCTAGGCTTCCATTTGGTGAGTTCTGATCTAAGAAGTCGCTTGCCCAAGGCTTTATTTACCAGCTCATTCTGTTTCTCATGTGCCTCTGGCTGCTGGAGAGATTCAGAAGGGGCCACTCACACAAGTGAGGGGAAGGACATGGCTAAATCTTCTGCTAAGAATCTTGGCAAAAAGAATTGCCAGATTCAACCAGGGCCGCTTTGTAGAATGAAATCCTTCAATTCCATCCTGATGAAATGGAATTTTTTTTCTGCTTCTAGCCCCTGTAACCCTGTCTAACTGCAGCTCTGTATGAATGCCTCAATATCGCAAAAATCACAGGGTCACCTCTTAAATATGCTGGATTCTCAATGAGTAAACCAGTTAATGTGTTTCTAGCCAAAGCAAGGGCATAAATGTTTTAGAGAAAAGATTCCCCTGGAGCTACAGAGAAAAGATGCTGATAAAGCAATATTGAGAGTTGAGCAGGTGATGCTTTTAGTCTGTGTCAGAGCTGGTCTCTTCGATGACAGAATACTGGTTGAGTGCTTCCTCCAAAGGCGTTATTGTCCCATCAGGTTTTAGTCCCATTGGTTTAAGCAACTCCTCTCTAGAAAAAGAGATAAAAGAGAGAGAGAAAAAAAGTATTCACCAGCATCACACACACACCCCTCCCCCCCGCCCAAATCCACAACCTTTTAAAAAGAAAAGTCTTTAAAAACCAAAGTATTTTCCCTTGAGCTCTCTCTGTGTGTTTGTAATAGGAAAGATGAAAGGGGCACGGAAAGAAAAAGAGGAGATAAAAGACTTCATTCACACAGGCCAAACCTACTAAGCCAATTAAAAGTATGAAAAGTCAAGGTCTAAATGGGCTCAGGACAAGGAGCAGGTCTCTTCTGTTTTGAATAATTAACTTTTCTTTTTTTTCTGTTTGTGGATTGGTTTTGTTTTAGAGAAGTTGAAGCTACCAAAATTTCACCTGCCCCAGTGGCTGGAGCATACAATTAAATGGCTGATTTGATATGCATACACTTCATTCAATGGAATAAATCTATCGGTTTTGATTTTGCCTCTATCTCTAAGTGATACGTAAGTATTTGTTGATTCATTTCAAATTAGTTGGCCTTCCCCAACTCTCTCCCCGACTTTTCTTTCCTTCTCTCTCTTTCACTCTTTCTTTCCTCCTCCTCCTCCTCCTTTTTAAAAAACACCATTGCTTTTGTTTGTGGCAGTTTAATTATGGGATTGACAGCCATTTTAATCTCTTCAAAGCTCCTCAATGGCCGCTTTTCAGCTAATCCAATTATATCTACTCCACAAGTTACAGCCTCATCTAAAGATGATTAATTATTGATTAAGCCAATCAAAAAGCATTAGGAAAGATTTGTTTAATCTTTTCATAGGCTCTTATTTATTACATGGAGATTATGGTGAATGTACCTGTTGAGTTGCTAACTCCAGTCCTCCCATCCCTAAAAAGGTCAGCAGTGTACTTAGGAGTGGCCTTGAAGAGCCCCTATGAACTGCTTAAAACTTATTTATCACAGAAATGGGCATCACCCCCCAAAAACATGTCCATAACCAAAAACCCACATGGCAGCTGCTATAATGTTGCTGAGATTTGCATGGAAGGGAAATGACTCCCGCCTCACAGTTGTCCCTTAGGCCAGCAGAAAGCAGGGCTCCCTCCTGGGAAGGGGCAGTCACACAGTAGTGTAACGGTGTTACAGACACAGTGAAGCCTCCTGGGGAAGAGTGAGAACAGCTCAGTGGTCAATGGATAAGAAAACAGGAGCCTAATGAAGAGCTCTGGCTAGCTCCAGTAGACAACTTCGAAGTGTTTGAAAACTTTGTTTGGGAAATGTGAACGTCTGACAGGCTAAGTTGAGGCTCCTGAACATTATGAGGGAGGAAATGTGTTTCCCAATCCAAGAAATGGGGTCAGAATCATAGAACTTAAAGTTGGAAGGGGTCTTAGAGATCATTAAGTCCAACCCCCTTCTTTCATAAAGGAGACTGAATGACTCATCCAAGGTCACGTATCTAGTTGTAGAGCTGGACCTGGGACATGGGTCTCCTGAATCCCAGTCCAGTGATCTTTGCAGCCCACCGCATCTGGATTAATTGCCCTAACTGTAGTGGAGGAGCACACTGAGTTCATGTCTTCAACACCTGTTCAATGACTATGTGACAGGAACTATGTCATACACTGGGAAGAAGGGAAGACCAGGTACAGCTGCTGCCTTTGAGGAGCAAATACATGCAAAAGTCATTTTGAGCAGAATGAGGTAAATGCTGTAAGAGAATTATGAACAAAGAAGTGTGGCAGCTCCTGAGATGAAGCACTGACCAGGCTGCCTGGGGAGGGCACTGCCAAATGAGGTGTCAGTGAGTGGCCCTGTACTAGGCAGACAGGCACAGAGCGTTTCAGATAAAGGAGACTGTAAAGAGCTCTGAATGGTCCCACTGACGTGTGTGATTCGGTATCTTTTAGACCTTTTTGGATTGTGTCAGCTCATCTTTTGTATCTCTGGGGTCTCATGAAGCCAGGAAAAGGCCCAGTGTTTGGGGAATGGTGAGGTTCAATGAAGGAGGGGCAGGAGGTAAGCCTGCAAGGGTAGTTTGGGATGCAATAGTCAAAAATGTCTTAAATGCCAAAATAAGGAGCTTAGATTTCACTCTGTAAAGACTGTTTGATTACGTTTGTTTTATAAGAAAGTATCTCTGGCAGCAGCATAATAGACACTTTGGAATTAGTGGCAGATAGACAAGTCATTGGGGGAGTCATCATAATAGTGTGTGGGGGAGGAGACCGAGAGCTGGATTAAGTCTGATGTTGTGGGAAGAAAAGGCAACATTTCTGAGGTAGATGTCACCACTCACTGGGAGGAAAAGGGGTTGGAGAAGGAGAGTATTAAGTAGAGAGTTCCTGTTGTTTCAGCTCAGATGACCAAGTGGATGGTGACTCTATTCAATGGGACCAGGACATAGCAGATGGAGATTTGGTGGGGAGATGCTGATATACTTTAGGACCTGAAGAGCTTGAGGTGCCTACATGACAACCAGGTAGAAATGTTCAGTGGAGAGCTAGAAACAATGTTTCCATTAAAACTTCTCTCTAGCACTGACATAAATCATATCTCTATATTTTAAATAAATTCCTGGTTCTAACCGATTGTGCTAAAGGACTTTGTGATGTTGGATACTACATATTAACAACTGACACAAAAGGAGAAGAGGGAGAACCTGCTGGGAATGAAACACTGAGGGTCTGAAGGGGTTGGTAAACTCAGGTGTGGGGTAGGGACCGAAGGGTAGGGATAGGTAAAAGAAGGACTGGCAGATGGGACTGGAGAGATTCTATCGAGTGATAAACTGCTGGGTGGATATACCATCACTCCTGAGACTAACGCTACTGCATCTCTTTATGATAAAAAGATGATTCTGGGGCTAGCTACTAACTTGTATGAAGTATCTAGCACTTTCACATCTAAACCCAGGAAGAATATTTTCAAGTAAGTCTATCAGCTTTATCCCTGCTCCCTAATCCAATTACGGAAATAATTAAAAACATTAAATTAGTTTTATGGTCAAATTATAGGATTTCATTTGGAACAATGGGCCCATATTTTAATTCTTGTGAACTATTCTTCTCAAGCATTTACTTTCTGGGTGCTTTGTATCAACCTCCACTAAAATGGAAGCTTCTCTGAAGATATGAAGTATTTTCTTCTCCACATGGCTCTACTCTCTGTAGGAAAGGCGTCAGTGAACAATGGCCATACAATCATGCATTGTGCAAATGAATTAAGGCAGCAATGTGATGTCATGGAAAGAAAAAAAAGATCTGGAGTCAGGAAGTCTGTCTGAAGTCCTGATTCTCTTCCACTTACCAGCTGTGTGATCTTGGGCAAGCTTCCAAGTCTCAGTTTCCCTACCAGTGAAATAGGGGTCGTGATAATCCTGGCTGCACCTACTGACTAGCGAAGATGTAAGTAGTGGTAGTAATAATAATAAAAATGTAGACGAAAGACTTGTGAACCGTAAAGGACAAATGTTTGTTGTTATTATTGTGGTATAGTGAATAGCACATATGGGTTTTGGAGTCAGACGGATCTGTGCTCTAATTCTGGATCGATCAGTCACTAGCTGTAAGAACATGAACTCACTGAATTCAATTTCCTTATCTGTAGAATTAGGACAGGAACACGTACCTCACACTAAGTTGTGATGAGGGCAAAAGGCTACTATACATACAAAGTGTGTAGTATAACATTAGGCTGGAATGTAGTTAGAACCCACAAATTGCCGTTCCTGTCCCTCAGGTGCTTACAGAAGGTTTTCGCATGCTAGTTAGGGATTAAGTGGGGGAAGAATATGCAGAGGCAAATAAAAGACATGGTCCCTGTCCTCAAGAAGCTTTTAGTCAGTTCAGAAGATAAAACACACACACATTAAACAATATTGAAAGAATTACAGAACAGCAGATCAACAAGCTTGAGATGATTAACAGGCAGAGCCCTGCTTTCTTTAAGCTTTAAAATTTGTCAGTATACCCTTACTGTATTTGAAATTGGTTTTAAAGGAGATTTCTTGTCCTGTCTGGGAGCAGAAGGAGAGGATCATTTACAGATGTGTGACTGTTTGTTCTAATTGACCCCAGGTTTATTTCTCATACCCCCATCCTAACTTTTCTCATCTTCTTCCTCTATCCTTCCAACTAGCGGCCCACAAATATCAAAATGAAATATCTGATACAGAGATTCACTCCTAAAAGGCTTGATAAATGACCTGGTTGGGTTTAATTTATAATCTTGGACTACTTCATTTGCAATCTGTTGTATCTAGATCAGCAAGATGTGGACAAAGAATGGGAAGCTTTAATGAACACCACAGAAATATTCCTTCACCAGTCATATGGACTATGCACATGTGGGAGGGACACAGGAGGAGACAGGGATGCTGACCACAGGCTCCTTGCAGTAGGTGGACTCAGAGGCCAGACTGTAATGGCAGTGATGGACATGGATTCACAGGGAGAAAGGCATCCCAGAAGCAGAAGAATTAGTCAAGCAGAGGCACAGAAGCAAGAGTTAGTTTTGTGCAGGGACTGGCAAGCAGGCTGGCTCGGCTGAGATAAAGGAAAAAAAATAACAAAACAAAACTCAAAAGAGATGAGGTATAAAAGAGGATTTGAATGGAGACCTTAAATCCTAGGCTGACAAGTCTGGACTTGAGTACAAAGGTATTCTTGTTTTCTATTTCAAGAGCGCCCTCTTACCCTCCACTTCTAAGGATATTAAAAATAACTGTCATTACAAAGCTGGAATGAACTACTACTGCTCTGATATTTTAAAAAGAGAATGTCTATAAAGCGCTTTACTCAATTTTCATATCCCTATGTGTCTAGCACAGTGCCTTGCAGATAGCAGATCCTCAATAAGTGTTTGTGAGTTAAATTTAGTTGTGCTTGATATTATCTTTCATTTTCCTGAAGAGAAAAGGTATGGTGTCTAATGGGACTCCTAATGACTAAACCATGAAGAAAAACGCTGAATCTCTGGGTACAGATTCACATTCATCACCAAGATTTACAGGGTTAGAAACAGGATTAACATTCCACAGGAAATTCTGTATAATGCTTTCCAGAGATTTCTTGTTCTCTACTAGACTGTGAGCAACTTGAGAGCAGAGTCCATGTCTTCTCAGGCTGTGATTTGCCAGTATCTAGTACAGAACACAGCACACGGCAGGCGCTCAGTAAACATGGCATAAGTGGAGACCATTTGTCAGGAATCATTCTCATGTTATTTTAACTGTAATTATTTTCCTGATGAATTAATATCATCAGGTATTCTGACAGTTCAGCAGAAGTCAAGCCCCCTTTTCACCAGACAGCCTGGAATTCCCAACCATTAACTGGTATAGACTAGGCTTCTTCCATATGGGGCATCGGAAGACCTAGATTCTGGTCTCAGATGTTCCACTGACTTGCTAGGTGTCCTCGGGCAGGTCACTTGCCTCTCTGGGCTTGAGTCTCCCCATCTATAAAGTGAGTGGTTGGACAAGATGATCTCCAATATTCTACACTAATTTCAAGAGGCTAACTGTTGGGCTATAAAATAATTTTGATCTATTTAAAAAGCTGCTAGGTTTTTAAAGATACTCAAACTCATTATTACTAAGCCTTTGTTTCTAATGCAGATATTCTAAACCTAAGAGTCAAACACAGCATCCTACCAAACTGTCACAGACATACACCGAGACCAAAGCCCTTTCTGCAAGACTACCAGCATATCATTAAAATGATTACAAAGGGAAACCAAAGCAATGGCAAGTGCTACAAAAAAGGATCCAAATTCAATCATGGCCCTCAATAAACAGGCCATTTCATAAAGAGTTACTGGTCCTAAATTATGAAGGTCCTATCTAAAAAGGATGGCTATGTGTCAGATATATGTATATCATGGCAAAACGGAGATACTGTATATTGAAATGTGTATCAGGATTAAGATATTCACATAGCAACAACTCCTTCATACTTACCTTCAATGCTACACACAGGCCTTAACACAAGTTAAGACTGCCCTCGTATCAAAAAGTACAGTGATGTCTACTGGATAAAGAGCCCATTCTAGGCACTGTGACAGTATCATGGCGGGCTTCTCATCTGATCAGGCATCTGGCCAGGGAAGAGATAAGCCTCCAAGAATGTTCAACTGGAACGAAACATCATTTAGAAATTTGATCTTACTAAACGATAAGGAACCATAATCTACAAGGGCTTGGCCAGGCAAGAGGACACAGATAAAGCACGTCCAAGAAAGGAAACCCTATTTTGCCCCAGCCTAACCCTTGGGACTGCTAATGGAAACCAAAAAAATAATTTCTTAAAGAGCTAGGGATGGGAGATACGGAATTTACACCATATTTAAAATATTCTGGTCTGTTTTTTTTCCAGATATATTTTAACATTTTCCTGAGCCACCGTTTCCCTATAAGTATGGTATACTCTGGGATGCCTGGGCTTATATGACTTCTCAGAACCTTAGAGCAGGTTCGGCTTTTTAGGGCTTCTGGTTCCTATACGACTCTTTCCCCCAAAAATGACAGTGCAAAATTGGGGTTCAGATACTAACATACCCAATCGCACATTATAGAATAGGTCAGACGTGTATGTGTATAAAACACCTTACTTGACCCGAAAGCAAGAGAATACTCTTGCCCACAGCACATGTTTTTGTGCAATACAAACAAAACATTCAATTCAAGTGTACTTGTTGAAAAACAGGACATAATTAAGCAGTTGGTAAAATGCATTCTTGTTTCCCACTTGCAGATCTCCCAAGAGTCCCTTCGAATTTACCTATACGAGTTTCAGCTTCCCGCTTGCCACTTAGCTTGATAACGACTCAAAAATCATTCCCTTGTTTTCAAGGGCTCTTCTTTCTTGTCTGCTCTGTGTACTACAGGGCAGTATTGACACATGGAATTAATGACAGGGTCTGTAATGAAACAACAGTCATGCAAACACCAGTCTGCTCTTTTGATAAAACAGCATGTTAGAGACCTATTCACCTCCCTCTAATTGAGTACTGCATAATAGTTCCGATCCTTTTATATAACATATTTTGTTCTATGATTAGAAAAGAAGAAAAGGGGGGGAAACATATGAGGCACTGCTTCCTTCAATCACCCCCTGATTAATTCTCTGTTTTTAATGAGGGCGGCTGCTATTTAGGCAGGTTCTGTTACATACTTGTTTTGCTGACTTCTGTACAATGTATAACAAAACCCAAGACTGGATAATTGGGAACCATTTCTTAGGCACAGGATTCTTGCTCTTAATGTAAGGTTGACTTGGAAAAAAGAATCCTGACATTTTAAATTAGCCATTTCATATTTAATTCCTTTTCACATTTGAAAGATGGAATGAGAAATTAGTATATAAATAAAGCATTTTAATTAACATAGAGCTTTTAAAAAAATGCCTGTTAAAATGGATGGAGCCTGTGATAGCCCTGAGAAGGAAGCTCTGTAGTTCTTTTAAAGTCTGGGAGCGCATCTTATATCAAGATTTCAGCATCACTGGAATAGTTCATAATCCACTGAAGTATAATGGGTTTCCCAATAACTTGTGATATTCTTATAAATGTTTTCACCTCTTTTTTTCTCACAACAATAATATTATAACCTTTGGACTGGTTAAGATGTTCAGTTAGATACTGTAAAACTGTCCTTTAGGCTTGAACCCGGATCCTTCATCTTTCATCTAATGACTTCCCAGGGCTGACTGGTTATATTGATCTTTCACTAAGCCACTGACTCGGTAGGAATGAATGGTAAGGTAGCTTTTCCATAGCAAATTTGAGGTCTAGGCTACATCTTTGAAAGGATTCAGAGATCCTTCCCTCAGCCCTCATCACTGTGCTTTGGGATTGGGTACAATTGGGAAAGTAAAATATGCAACATAAAAATATTGTTACCCAAGACAAATGGATATGGCGTACAGTCACCACATCACCATGTCTTTCCACTTTATAAAGGTAATTGGGAATTGTCTATACCAGGGGTGTCCAATCTTTTGGCTTTCCCAGGTCACAATGGAAGAAGAACTGTCTTGGCCCACATAAAATACACTTAACACTAATGATAGCTGATGAGCTTAAAAAAATTGCAAAAACATCTCATAATGTTTTAAGAAAGTTTATTAACTTGTGTTGGGCCGCATTCAAAAGTGCCCTGGGCTGCGGGTTGAACAACTTTGGTAAACAGTCCCATAGGGAAGCCTTTTTTAAGTTAGGTTTTATTAATGTGATCACATGTATGAAAATTTATCAGAAGAGCCATAATCATTCTCTTTTAAAAAACAATTTAAAAACCTTGTATTAACACAGAATCATAGAAATTTTACTTGTTTCCTTCATAAAGCTTTGCTTTGTTTTTTGTTTTAAAATATGAGCTATTTATTTAGCATTTGACCTGATACCTACGAAGAGCTCAACTATGGAATGAAAAAGCAGTAACGCGTGTCCTCTAAATCTCAGTTCTCTTCTAAGGTAAATATGCTTTTGTGTTTTTCATTTATTTAAAATTTAGAGTGTCTTACTTAAAAATAATCAGACAACTTTTGAGAGCTGTTGGTAATTTCTCACAATAGCACACAATCTGGAGTCTCAAGACTGAGAACTGGACTTGGGTTAGTCAATCTTTGGTGCATTTAATCCTTGAAAAATACCTGATGCTATTTAATTCACAGGGCTGCTTTAATAATCAATGGAGATAACGTATACGGAAGCATTTTTTAAATCTTAAAGCACTATATAAATATTAGTTGTTTTTTTTTTTTTAATCACTGTTCACATTTCTGTTAGATCACATGCAAAGCTTCTAAAAATCTGTCACCCACTTCACAGTAAACAGCATGGTTAAGAAAATACAGAGAAAAAGAGATCAGGTATAGTACTAGAAGAATAAAGTTCAGTTTTATCTTTAAGTGGTTTAAAAAATTATTTCTTGGTAATTTATTTACAGAATTTTTCTACTCTGTTGTCCAAATTAACAAAATAAATATTAATAAGAGGTCAGCATGCCAACTGACACTATTGAATAAAGAGGTAGAAACAGAAGTTCTTAATGCTCTTCCCAATAAGGAAGACTTAAAAGTTAAAGAATGAGGAGAACTAAGAGCAAACAGCCAGTGGAGATGATTCTTACTTGATGTTCCTCTACTAGTCAAAACCCATTTCAGACAGTACTTTAACCAAGAGCTCAAAGTAGTTATTCCCACTACAGATCTAAAGAACAATGACTACAAACAGGCAACACACAGGTAAGCATGGCATCCTACTCAGAGGTGTCTAGCCGCTGGAAAGGTCCTATGTACAAACAGGCAACACAAAGGTAGCATGGCATCCTACTCAGAGGTGTCTAGCCGCTGGAAAGGTCCTATGTAACCTAAGGATAGATAATATCAAGCTTTTCAAATTCATCCTCCCCTGACACCTTAAGGATATATTAATTTAGCTGGATCCAAGTCCTCTTAATTCAATTTCCAAGCAATCTTACAGTGTATTTTAATGAGGTAGAACAGTACTGTCTAATAAAAATATAATGTAAGCCACAATGTAAGCCAAATGTATGTACTCTTAAATGTTCTAGTAGCCACATTGAAAAATAGGTAAAATTAATATTTTATTTAACCCAATCTATCAAAAATATTATCATTTCCATATGTAATCCATATTAAAAAAATAATGAGATATTTTCCTTTTTTTGTGCTAAGTCTCTGAAATCTAGTGAGTATTTTACAGTGATAGGACATCCCAATTTGGACTAACCACATTTCAAGTGCTCAAGAGTCATATATAGCTGTGGTTACCAGATTGGACAGGGTAGATCTAAAGAATTTTCTGATGAAAACAAGATCTTTATATTTTCATATCTATAGATCTTACAATGCTCTAAAAATTAGAACATGTTTATGAAATGTATCTGAAAAGCATTTCCTTGACTAACTTATCACAAAGGTAGGTGTAATCACAGTCGTTGATATTTTTGTAAGGAGAGTAAAATAACTTATTTATAAGAAAAAACTATGTATTTGCTATTTTTTGGTTATAAACTACCTATCTCAGCCTTAGTCAGTTTAAAATTAATCTTTTAATTAAAGGGAACTAATCTTATATCTAGTGCCTGCATTTATTTTAAAAGTCATGTTCCAAATAGTACACAATGACTGGCAAAAAAAAAAAAAAAAGAAAACAAAACAAAACAAAACACTTATTAGCTAAGGAGTAAGAAAAGGAAGAAATGGTAGAATAATTATCTTTAGTTTATATAAATTTTAAAACATAGATTTTGATGGCAGAATATATAAGCAAAAAGGCAATGTATCTTGTTAGACAGTGATGGGATAAGGTTGAATAAAGGATTAATTAGCTCTGGTTCCAATTTAGAAACTAAAGGGGATTAGAGAAATCAAAACAAAACTGTAACTTGAAATATTATTTCCCTTGGTTAGTTTAAGCCAGTCAACGCTGTCTCCTCTTTTCTAGACGAGGCACCACTATTATACACAAGTTGTGTGCAATAGCTAAGGCAAATGAAATTGTATTAGGCACAGTGGGCTTGCTTTAACTACACAATTTCCATTCAGATCTCCTGCTTGAGTTGCAGGGGCTTATTTTTTCCGAAGTCAGGGAAGGAAAGAGGAGGTGAAAGGGCAGGCAAATTTCATCCGCTTTTCCATCTCTGCCCCCACATTAAAAATGTCAAATGAGGCTTTCTATAATTTCATGCCTCAGGACTTAAATGTTTATATTTGATAAATATTACAATTATCATTCTATATTAAAGGAATTATGGACCCCAATATTTAAATAAGCCAGTCATGGCTCAAAGTACTTTATGGAATTCCTTTCTAGCCCTGAATTTTATGACATCTGGCCAAAAAATAGAACTGACAAAGTATACTTTAAAGTCTTAAACCATGTAAGTATTTTAAAGCTAAAAACTGCCCTTCAAATTTGGGGATCAGCTATTTTCATTATTTAATCATCACATACTGTGGAAACCATAAGATACAAGGCACTGTACTAGCTAGACATGATGGGATTTACAGGGTTCAGATTCTTTTCCAACTCTTTAGACCTCTAGGTGCACTGCCAATCCCCTTATCTACATCTATCACAAATATAGTCCTCATACTAAAAAAAAAATCACTTGGAATACTCTTAAGTCAGTTGGTATTCAATGGGAAGAAAGTATCTGAGCACTAATCTCTCCAATATCTTTGGAGATCTAGCTGAGAGAAAGCTGCTAAGGTGGTGAGCTCTTTGAGGCAGCGGCTATGTCCAGCATGGAGGCAAAATAGAAATGTAATTTTAACTTTTACATTGGTGGTTTTATAATTTTGGTAGTGAATAACATCTATACCCTACACCAGGCTCAGTAACAGTACCTGGCATGACCAACCTTAGTCATCATCACTTTGGTAAGTGCTTTGGCACGGGCCACTGTTGCTAACCACCATCCTGGTGCAGGTCCTTCACATCTGCTCTCCTATGGATGGAAAAAAGGAAGTGTCTAGTGTCCATTCATTGGCCACATCACCTCCAACCCTATCCTTTACTCACATGCCTTTCAATTCAGGTGCAGGAGAAAACCATTTCATTTTTGAGAAGGAAAGTTAATCAGACAAAGCTATGATACACTCTTAGCACAATAAAGACTTGGTTGAACGCAGAACGTCCTAGAGTGAAAGGGAGGGAACTAACCAATAGTACAATGCCGACAGGGTGATTAGAAGTGTTCTGGCAAACACTCACTATAACAGACAGACACAGTAGCACAGTGGACAGAGCAAAGGTCTTGAGTTCTGGAAAACGAAGGTCTAGTCTCACTTTTTTTAAATGAAACTAGAAAGAGAATGTATGTGAAAGTGTTTTATAAACTGTTAAAAGGAAATGAATTATCATCAGTTATTAGCTTGGAAATGCTTTGGGCAATTCTTTGGTACTTGCTTTCCCCAATGATAAATCTGATAACATACTAATCAAATAATGATAAAACCACCTGAGCTCTTTAGAGGAAATAAGTAGTATGTGACTATCCAAGACTTATGAACAAGATTAAATCTCTCTCCACCTGGAATGAATGGTCATTTTTCCATTTTTCTATTAAATACATCAAAATTCTAGGATCAGCACAAATGCTAGCTTTCCTGTGAAACAGTCCCTGAATCATCCAGACAGAATGAACTACTCCTTTTCCTGGGTGCTTACAGTTCAACATAGACCTCATTTTGTCATTATTTCCTTCTACCTTGTATTTTAGATTAGATTCCAGTCATTTCTTCAACTAGAATTTGAGTTTTCCAAAGGCAGAGACTGTCACATTCTCCTCTGAATCTTCCTCAAGCTTCCTAGCACGATGCCTTGCACAGAGTAGCTGCTTAGTAAATGTTCCCTGAATTGTACTGAGTTTAGTCTATTTTGGCTTTATGGCATCTTTTTTACCTCAAAAAAAAAAAAAAAGTGGAAAGAGAGAAGAAACTTAAGACTAATGAGGAATACAGCACAAAAGACATGTAAGACGCATAAAGAATGACTTCATTCTTTGCATTACTGCTTTGGAATGCCCACTGCTGATCTTTATACAGTTTTGTCATTGATTGTATTTAGTGAGAGCAAACGTTAGAAAGCACACAAAGGCAGACAATGTAAAACGCCCAACACACGTCATGCAAAAATTCTGTATGATTTGAACTATTCTCAAGGTTGCCTTTTGCTTCAACTTTAATGGCAAAATTGGTACCATCAAAGCCAACATAAGACATATTTGCTCTGCTTTAAACATGCAAAAATCAGTGTCACCTTCAGTTGGGCATCTGCTGGGTATTTCCGGATAAGTAGGTATCTTCTTTGAGGCATAGTTTAAATCAGGTGGCAGCTTGGGTATTTCAGACTTGACGTTTGTATATTTATTTGTTGGCAGCTTCTACAATATGTGGATTCCCCTGAGATTAAAAGGAGAAGGACCTAGCACCTTTGTTTTCTATGCCTGTGATAGAGATGCCTTATGAAATGATAGTGCCTCTATTAGTAAGCCAAGTATCTGGATTACATTGTGTAGTCTTAGGCAGCTATTTCCTCTATCTTCCATTTCCCTATCTTGGAGTTTACTCATCCAGGGTAGATGGCCTAGTTAAATAGCATTTGTGTTAAGCTTTAAAAACTTACGTTGTTGTGTTCTACTCAGGTCCTTGCTAACCCTTCCTCTCCAGTTTCTACCAGATGGACTCTGTTGGTTCTCTCTTTTTTTTTTTTTTTTTTGAGATGGAGTTTTGCTCTTGCGTGCCCAGACTGGAGTGCAATGGCACAATCTCGGTTCATGGCAACCTCTGCCTCCCGGGTTCAAGCAATTCTCCTGCCTTAGCCTCCTGGGTAGCTGGGATTACAGGCATGTGCCACCATGCCCAGCTAAATTTGTATTTTTAGTAGAGATAGGGTTTCTCCATGTTGGTCAGGCTGGTCTTAAACTCCAGGTGATCCACCTGCCTTGGCCTCCTAATGTGCTGGGATTACAGGCATAAGCCACTGCGCCCGGCCCAACTCTGTTGGTTCTTATCCTGTTGTTTTTATACCCCTGTGTTTCATTAGCTACATCAGCTCCTTCTGGAAGTGGCCAAGCACACATCTTATCTTTATATATTCATTTTGATCTTATTCTGCCTCCTATAGGTTTGCCCTATCAGTATCTTGTCTGTGACTATTAATCCCTTCTGGGAGGGAACATTTATGTTCTATACAAAGGTATGGAGAATGTAATTTGCAAACAGGCAACAATGTCTTTTGAAGACTGTGAGCATAGTTAGTTAGCTGTAAATTCTAACCTTCTTGAGAAAGGATGAAAATTTAAAAGGTTTAGCTGGAAGTTACTGAGTTCTAGTCCTATTAGTTTTGTAGATTAAGCTATTCACTCCTAAACAACTTCTACCACATTATCAGCATCATAATCTGCAGCGTGGATAAATATCCGTACTTGTCACACTCCCCATGTCAGTCTCTTGTTCTTGTCCATTTCTACCCTAAGCCTCTGCTGTGCCCTTAATCTCTGCTTGTTTCTGTGTTCCACCTTTCCCTTTCATGGTTGGCTTTCTGGCTTTTCCATTCCAGTGGCTCCTTCTTTTGACTGAGGGATACTAGTCTTTACATAGTTACTATGAAAAAGGAGATGGCCAGAAGAAATTCATCTTTAAGTGGCAGCTGCCACCAACACACAGAAGCATTCATTCAAGATGGCTTAAAGAAGATAGTAACTCAATGTATGACTAGAAAATAGAGTGATTCAGCCAAGTATGAAAGGAATTATTTTCTAATAACTCCTCCAAGATGACTAGTTGCTGATTAGTATATACTTGATTTAATTATTTTCAAAACTGGTTATTTTTGAAGGGGAAGGAGGTGTGAAGCAAGAGGGGAAGGGGAGGTTTTTTTTTTTAGAACTCCTAATTAGTACAAATCCCTGTTTTCAGAAAATCCTTCATTTGAGCTATTTCTTTTCACTTTTTCTTATTGGGTGCATGACATTTTAGAATTCTTGGTTTCAGCAGCAACCCAAAAAGGCATAATTGCAAACTTACACATCAAAAATGAAAAAATAAAAGCATCATGATTTGAAACAAAAACTAAAACAGGCTAAAACAAAAATACAAGCGGCAGCAAAATCACTGAAACTAACTCACAGCATCTTTTTGAAGACAGGGAGGTTAGTTGGTTAATTATTACAGTGCTCTGGTAGTTACTATCTTAGCTTTGAGAGTTTAAATGTTTAGGAATGCACATCCAGAAGCGGCACATGTAGAAAAACCGTGGTAGCCAAGAGCTATCTGAACTACTGCTGCCTGGGCCACCCTATTCCAATCAACATGGATTTCCAGAGTTGCTGTTCTATGGTAACTCTCAGTGAGAGAGACAAAGAAATAGACCATTTTTAGAAACCAAGCAAAAAATGGATGGGAATACAATACCTGGAAAGTTTATCAAGCATGTTGACAAGTTTCATGGCTTCATATTCTTTTTGTTCTTCTGTCATTTCATCTATGGGGTTTGGCATTGGTTCCTCTAAATGACCAGTGATAAGATTAATGCTATAAAAAGAAAAAAAAGTTATGCTGTATGTTTTAAAATTATGCTCTTTCTATACTTTTCTGGTCCACCTTTTAAGTGATAATAAGAAAGAGTATAATAGCCAAAAAATTGGCAATGATTTCAATTTTATGGTATAGGACTGATATAGGAATTTTTAAAAATGGACTTTTCCACTAATTTGCTTTGGGAAATGGGCTATACTTTTTTTAAAAAATGAAAACTGTCTTGCCAACTTTTTTTTTTAAAAGACATGGTTGCTTTTTAAAAATACAAAATTTGATTAGTGCCGTTAGGATAAATATCCGCGGATGCACAGCTTATTCATGAATCCTAAGGGGACACATGATTTCAGGGAAGAAGAAATGACGAAATCCATTTTGTGATACAGCATAAAACAAACATCAAAAAAATTGGAAAAATGATGACAGAGAGGCTACAATCTGGAAATGAAAGCATGCCAATTTATAATCTCAGGAAATTAGTCCATTAGTGAGACCACAGAGGGCAATGAGTGTTTAAATAATAAAAGATAAAGCAGAAGAACAATTTTAATTAGTTTGATCTGGCCTAGATAAAAAAAAAAGGGATGAAATCTAGCCTACCAAGAGACAGGTATATCATCCTGGCTTTCTGGAAATAGATTTAATACAGTACTTAAAATGAATACTTTGCATAAATTTTTTATGAGGTTGTAATACCAAACAAACTATTCTCTCACAGAAAAGCCATACTTTTTTTTTTTTTTTTTTGAGGACAGGAAATAAAAGATAACTCTTTAAATGGCTCCTAAATATCTACAACAAACATTTTTCTGGAGAAGCAGACAAGAGATTACAGTATCTTATACCAGCCAAGTACATATTTTTTTTTGTTTTTGTTTGTTTTGATGGAGTCTCGCTCTGTCACCCACATTGGAGTGCAGTCGCACAATCTCGGCTCACTGCAACCTCCGCCTCCCGGGTTTAAGTGATTCTCCTACCTCAACCTCCAGGGTGGCTGGGATTACAGGCATGTGTCACCACGCCTGGCTAATGTTTGTATTTTTAGTAGAGATGGGGTTTCACCATATTGGCCTGGCTGGTCTCAAACTCCTGAGCTCAAGTGTTCCTCCTGCCTCAGCCTCCTGAAGTGCTGGGATTACAGTCATGAGCCATGGCACCTAACGGGGATAGTTTGTTTTTAATGATCAAATTAAATATTCCTGCAAATAGCAATTGCTAATAAATTGCCTTCTAGGGTCTATGAACATAAATGCTTTCAGAAGCCAGGCCTTTAAGGTAAGCAAGTGAGTGAGTGGGTCAAATACACATAATGTGGAGTGTTGGGAGATTGGGATCAACTGGAAAACAGTGCCCAGTTTAAATTTAAAAATAAATAAATAAATAAATAAATAAAAAGATACTGGCCAAGACAAAGACACAGTGATTAATTAAATCTTCTGGTAGCCAGCTTGCAAAACCCTGTTTGAGACTTTCGGTTGGGCAAGTTACATTCTTTACTGACCAGCGCTTTTCTCATTTGGGGTAAAGGCTAGCTTACTACATACTGTTATCTAATACTATTAGATTTACTTTTCTTTTCTACCTTCCTCAGAGGCTGCATGACATACTCATTCTTATGGAAGGATTCAGTGCTCACCACCCTCAAAAACCTGATTCAAAACCTATCTTGCCATTCTTGCATAAGACCTACATCTAGAGTCATGCTTAAAAAAATTTTTTCCCCCATTAGAAACCCAACATATAAAATAGACAAAAGTGAACTGCTCAGGCAAAAAGGAGATGGGAATAGTCAAGTAGATGGGGGTATAGAGTCCTTTTATTTGTCCCCTAACCTTTCAAAGGTTCTGGGGCAACCTGAAAACCCATAGCCTTGTCATTTATTTCTAGCCTTGGCTGTACATTAGAATCACTTGAGAAACTTTAAAAAAGAGCTTGGGCGACAGAGCGAGACTCCATCTCAAATAAAAAAAAAAAAAAGCTTGGGCCTCACCTTAGACCAACTAAATGGGTGCGCACGCACGTGTGCATGTGTGTGTGTGTGTGTGTGTCTAGAGTACCTGCTTTAGACACTCATTGTGTGCTATTTCCTCTGTTTTCAGGTGCTCATAAAAGAAGAGAAGAAGGCCTCCAGTTAGAGGCCATCAACAAAAATGCTGAATGGGTCATCGTATTTCCTAAAAGTCAAGAACAAAGAAGACCCAGACAAGGCTTCTGAGAACTATGGAGACGTATCCAGATGCCACACTGAAAATACAATTGACCACCCATCCATTATTTGCTCAGGCATATGACAACACATCCCTTTTCACTGGTTTCTCTTCTGCCCCCTGTTAAATTAGAAAAACAACTAGTCTTATAAATGAATAAAGGTGCTTATTATAGATACATACCACTTCCCAAGCAAAGAAAATCAGGCCTCAGAAGAAAGTATACGGGTAGGTAGATGTATTAACTATGTAGATCATGCTTATTTGCCTCTTGAGAGATGGCTTCTCTCCTCAAATTCAATGGAGCTGTGATTTGAAAAATCAGGCCCGTAGGCACTTTTAGGATATAATGACATTTGCACACATGATCATAGGCTTCAGGGAAAAAAAAGCATCAGGAGGACACACTGGTAAGCTATGTGGAATTGTGGGCACCACAGCATACAAAGTCACTATATGAATTCCTAGATTAGGACACAATTTGATGGTTTTCTTGGTTCTCTTAAGAGCTTAGTGGAAATTAAGTCTGTTTTCCATAAGGTAACCTCAAGTCCCCTGGCTGCTAAAATGATATAATGGTTTGCTCTGAAATTAGCTACTAAAGTAACACAATTCTTTGCTATCTGAGCACAAAAGCAGCAGCCAGAAATTCATTCTTACAGAGTAAGAACTCATTTTTTTTTACCCATGGAGTAAAACATTCCATCCCTCCAGTCATTCTAGGGATTTGGGTTTCATTTTTTCCTTTAAAAAGACATTTTCCCCCTGGATATTCCGGAGAATGTAAACAATGCCACAGAAAACACAAGTTAGGGCACTGAAGTACAGTGTACCACTCTATTATGGGAAAAATGCCAGTGTGCTGTGGCAGAAGGCAGACAAACACTGTCTCTCCTCCCACTCCCCACTTCAAACCTGAGTCTCATGTAGTTTCCCCACCCAGAAAGGAAGAGAAAACAAGTAATAGTCGCCATGACAACAAAGTTGTGAGATTTCATAAAATAGATACTTCTGGTGGAACAAATACCTGACACCTTTACAACCTCAAATAGTACAGTCTGAGATGCCACAGTCCAGGTTTCAAGATCTTAACACTATGAAATTCTGGAGTTACTTTTATTTCATTCCAAAACTTGGAGTCTTAAGATGCTTTAAGAACACTAATTGTGGCAGACATTTTATTGGGTAATTATATTTATCATCATCTCCTCCACCTTGTCTCTGCTCCCCTGTCCCATTTTCGTAGCACTCCAATCCTACTATTTATGACTTCCAATTAGGTGACAAGAAGTGTCTAAATTCGTATCTGTGGTATTTCATCACAAATTTTGTATAAGACTATTATATGAACTGACAGCAGCTATGGGCCTGGAGACAAAAGGATTAAGACACATTAAAAAGGTATGGACAAATGAATGCAGGTATAAAACCTGAACTGTATTTCAAGTCTTTTGCTCTTTCTTCAAATTTTTGTTACCTTTGGCCAACATCAATAGTACTAGGCCATTTAACAAAAAAGATCCATTAAAACTTAATTCAGCTATATGAAAATTAACTTCAATCTCTACAACGTGTGGCTTAAATTTATTCAAAGCATTCTGGTTAAAAAAGGAACTCTAAAGTCAACCTACAGGAGTTGGACAGGTAAGATAAGTGAATAGGATAGGCTGTCAAACCGAAGGAGCTTATACTTCATATGAAGGAAACCACAGCTACTCAGTTCCATCAGTTGGTTGCCATGTAGCATGCAGGCCCTATGTTACCAGAACTTCCAATTTTTCAAAAGAAGTTAGAAATCAAGATTTTCATCTAAAATATCTACGGGATATGTTACCAGAACTTCCATTTTTTTCAAAAGAAGTTAGAAATCAAGATTTTCATCTAAAACATCTGAATTCTAAATGTTGGTAAGTAATTAAGTTATTTTAAGAAGCACTGTATAGGCCGGGCGCGGTGGCTCAAGCCTGTAATCCCAGCACTTTGGGAGGCCGAGACGGGCGGATCACGAGGTCAGGAGATCGAGACCATCCTGGCTATCACGGTGAAACCCCGTCTGTACTAAAAATACAAAAACTAGCCGGGCGAGGTGGCGGGCGCCTGTAGTCCCAGCTACTCGGGAGGCTGAGGCAGGAGAATGGCGTAAACCCAGGAGGCGGAGCTTGCAGTGAGCTGAGATCCGGCCACTGCACTCCAGTCCGGGCGACAGAGCGAGACTCCGCCTCAAAAAAAAAAAAAAAAAAAAAGAAGCACTGTATAAAACAAAAAAGCAAAACCACAAACCAAATAACCAATAGTATATGGGGCAAGCCAAACAAAACATACTTGTGGGCTAAATCCAGACAATTTGCAACCTCTACGAAAGGGATTAGGGTTTTTAGGAAAAGGCCAAGACCAGGAAAAAAGGGGACAGGCGAGTGGGAAAGGAGATGTTATATGCGAATGAAACTAAAACAACCTTCCAGGGGGAAAAACCCAGAATACATTGCTCCCCCAAGAAACAATATAAAGAACAAAATGGAAATTTACCATATCTGAATTTTCTTGAATTCCATTCCCTGGCTCCCATTCCTCAACTAGATGTCGAGCTTGATGAGGAAAGGGAACTCAATTTTCTTGGTATCCTAATGCTGAGGAGGGGCTGACTGACTCAAAAAATTCATTCATCCAACAAAAATTTACTGACTGCTGGCCGGGCGCAGTGGCTCACGCCTGTAATCCCAGCACTTTGGGAGGCTGAGGCAGGCAGATCACGAGATCAGGAGATTGAGACCATCCTGGCGAACACGGTGAAACCCTGTCTCTACTAAAAATACAAAAAAATTAGCCGGGCGTGGTGGCAGGCGCCTGTAGTCCCAGCTTCTTGGGAGGCTGACGCAAGGGAATGGCGTGAACCCGGGAGGCGGTGGAGCTTGCAGTGAACCAAGATCGCGCCACTGCACTCCAGCCTGGGCGACAGAGTGAGACTCTGTCTCAAACCAAAACCAAAACCAAAACAAAACAAAACAAAACAATTTACTGACTGCCTACTGTGTGCTGGGCACATCTACATGAACAAAAACAGACCAAAACAAAACAAAAACAAAAACCCCTCTTCCCTCTTGGAGCTTACTTTTTGGAGGAGAAAATAAGACTTGATGAAGGAGTAAGTTATATGGAATGTCAGAAGGTGAATAGCACGGTGAGAAAAAAAGAACAATGTAAAGAAGTATGATATGGAGTGGTAAAGGCAGGAGTGCAGCAACTGTTAACAAGGGCACAGAACAGGTGATACCTGAGTAAAGACTTGAAGGCGGTGAGGGAATGAGAGAGATATGGCAGCTATCTGGAGGACAGGCATTCCAGGCAGAAGGAACAGCAGTCAACAGAAAGGCCTCAGGCAGGAATGTGTCTGCAGAGCCTGACACATAGTAAAGAGGTCAGTGTGGCAATAGTATAGCAAGAAAGGGTGCAAATATACCACTGTGAGGACATCTGAACAGTTGACTAGTCTGATTTACATATTATAAGGATCGCACTGACAGTTGTGTTGAGAACAAAATGAAGAGGAACAAAGGTAGAAGCAACAAGGCCTGTGAGAAGGCTATTAAAATGATCCTGGAGAGAGAGATTTTAGCTTGGACCAGAGTGGTAGCAGCGATGGCAAATAAAAAGGGTAGTTAGATTCAGAATGTATTATGAAGATAGGACCAGAACTACCTGACAGATGTATGTGAATATTTACCAATTTAGAATGAATCAAATGGATTTTTGTGTTTTCAGGGATATCAGAGTATATACACAGATACATTTTCTTTCTTTTGTTTTCTAGATGCTCCGAGAACAGGGAAGCTATCTGAAGGGCAAACTCATTTCTCTCTGATTGGCTTTGAAACAGAATATAGCAGAAGTTAAAATAAGCTCTGACTTCACGCCCATTAGGATGGCTATTACTAAAAATCACAAAGACAAACCACCCCAGAAAAAATAATACTAGTAAGTGTTGTGAGGATGTGGAGAAAAGGGAACCCTTGTACACTGCTGGTGGGAATATAAAATGGTGCAGTTGCTATGTAAAATGGTATGGCAGGCTGGCCACAAAATTAAACACAAGAACTATCTACCATGTGATACAGCACTTCTGGGTGTACACGCAACAGAGCTGAAAGCGGGACTTGACAGATATTGGTAGATACATGTTCACCAGCATTATTCACAACAACCAAAAGGTGTATATATAATGTATATACATATGATGGAATATTATTCAGCTGAAACTTTGACATGTGCCACAACATGAACAAATCTTTTTTTTTTTTTTTTTTTTTGAGACGGAGTCTCGTTCTGTCGCCCGGGCTGGAGTGCAGTGGCCGGATCTCAGCTCACTGCAAGCTCCGCCTCCCGGGTTTACGCCATTCTCCTGCCTCAGCCTCCCGAGTAGCTGGGACTACAGGCGCCCGCCACCGCGCCCGGCTTGGTTTTTGTATTTTTTAGTAGAGACGGGGTTTCACCGTGTTGGCCAGGATGGTCTCGATCTCCTGACCTCGTGATCCGCCCGTCTCGGCCTCCCAAAGTGCTGGGATTACAGGCTTGAGCCACCGCGCCCGGCCACAAATCTGAAAGACATTATTCTAAGTGACACTAGCCGGTCACAAAAGGAGAAATATTGTGTATGATTCCATTTATAGACATTCTTAGATTCCATAGAGACAGAAAGTAAAATGGTAGTTACCAGGAGCTAGAAGGAGGGAAATGTGTACAGAGTTTCACTGGGGACAAGGAAAAACTTCTGAAGAGAGATAGTGGTGATGGTTGCACAACAGTGTAAATGTACTTAATGCTACAAATTTGTTCACTTAAAACTGACTAAAATGGTAAATCTGATGTTACGTATTGTATCCCCAAAGTAAAAAGGCAGAGTGAAGAGCACAATAAAACTTGCTTTGCCTACCTCAAAAAACAACAAAATTCCCAAAAACCGCAAGCTCTAGAGTCAGGCCGCCTGATCACTTATGAACTGTTTGCCTTGGACAAATTACTCGATTCATTGCCTTTAGTTTTCTCGTCTATAAAATGAGACTAATTCTACCTCAAAGGATTGTTGTGAAGATTATATAATATTTGTCTAGTTCTTAGAAAAGTGCCTGGCACATGTTAAGCACTCAATAAATACCAGCTATTGTTACTAGCACTAGTGAGCCACTTGTGGAGAAATAGGCAACACAGAAGGCCTCGGATGATCCAGGAGGTAAGTTACTCTATTCAGTCAAATCCTTACTATGGAGACGCACGTGTAATCTTCACTTAAAAAACCATGCAACAAATAGGTGGTTTTGTGGTGTTTGCTTTAAATTCAGATATATTTTGAAGAGATACCAGTTTCTCAAAATGTCTCCAGTAATTTGAGAATTATCATATAAATAACACACTGATTCTACATAAAAGAAGTAGGGTAAATTATGAAAGCACATCCTAATTCAGGTTTTTGCATTACATTTGCAATGGAAAGAACCAGTGTAATATGGTGTCATTCTTTCATTTACTTATCTGATATTTACTATGTATCTACCATGTATTAGCCACATAAATATATACATACTGAATATACATACATACAGGAATACCAAATTGCATCTAGGCAATAAAACAAAAAAGGCCTCAAAATGCCTTTTTAAATTATAGTCCTTTTTAAATATTTCCCATGAAAGGCTGTTTAAGAGTAATAACCTTGACATAAAGGATATAGAAAACTGACAATTGTGAATCTATAGCAAATAAACACTGAAGCAAAGCTCAATACTGTAGTTAAGCTAATACACTGGCCTCTTTTCCCTCTGGTCTTTTAGAACTCTGAATTTAGATACGTTCTATGACTGCTTACAGTAATAGGTTCTAGTTCCTAGAAATGCTATTTTACATAAATATGTCATCACAGCCCAAAATGGGCAAAGAGAAAAACCTTCATGTCCTGGTTTCTGGGTCACTTACTTCAATAAATATTTAATATTAAAAATAAAGAAATTTATAAAGCCCAATATAACGCAACAACTATAAAAAGCCTTGACTGAAGCAGCATATAGCAAAATCTTGACAAATAAAAGAAAAAGTATTTTGCCTTGTGCTGAAGAAACTGTTTATACAGCTGGTGGCATAGGTAGAGCTGAGAAAAATATGGTTAAGAAGGAAACACCCCTGAGTTTATTAGTACAATGATTTTAAGCTTTTGGATCTGATTATGAACTAGTGTGGTGTGTTAAGTGTGCAAGGAGTTTCCCTAGGGTTCTGTTCACTTTTGGCCATCTGTTCCTCCTATCCCTCCACAAAGCAGTCTTTTAAAGGCACCTCTTTGGGCCTCTAGATGCCTATGCACCCTGTGAAAGCCAGTCATCTAAAAGGAGACAAATGTCATTAGACACACATCTTTCAGTTGATGTCTAGAATAATGTACAAACCATACCAGCCAGTTATATCACCTTTACAGTCAAGGGACCTCCATTCTCAGAGGCATAAAATAAACAGGTATAAAAGTTAGAATTTAGAAGTTTGGTTTCCCTTTGACACAGGACTAAAGTTTATCTGAAAACTTTCAACAAACCTGGATAGACATACATCAAAAATTTATGTGGCATGTAACTCAATTCTATGAGTGTATTTTCTCTAAGTGTGCTAATTGCAGAAAGCCATTTCCAGTCCATTAAATACATTTATTTTGACACAAAAGACTTTGTTGTGATATTAACTGTCTACCATAGCCTGAATGTAAGCTCCATACAATTCTTGGTTTCAGATTCCAGTAAAGGATTACAGGTTACCTTGGTGCATTAATCAGAATCCACTTAAAAGTTTTGACAATGGGACTAGAGACAACTGGATGAAGAGTAAGTTCTCTGCTTCTGCCAATAGTAGCAACTGTTGTGAATAAATGCATCACAAGAAAAGCAGACTGAGATCTTGGGAACTCTGACTGGTGAATGGTATTCAGGGGTAGGGGAGTAAGCAATCCTTTCAGATGCTGATTTTATAAGTTTGATTGGTAAAAAATTTTTTACAACAGTTTTTAGGAAACAAGTTCTTTGAGCTCTGTGGATCGCTCCACAGAGTGCAAAGGGTACTCCTGCTTGCAAAGAACTTTGTTTACCACCACTTCCATAGAGATCATTTGAACAAATATTTTAAAGTAACATTAAATATCTCACCACACTTTTTCACTTTAAAGAAGGAAAATTTAAGAGAAAAGCAGATGCGAATCTATCAGAAGGGGGGAGATGTGATGCTACTTGAAAAACACACATTTATACTTATAATGAGCAGTGTTTAAGAAACACAACAAAATTTCACAATGGTGACTATTCTGACTACACCAACATACCATTCCTATGAATATTATAAGCAAAGTCCAAAGGCTGAAGATTATAATTAGGGATATAAGGCTTAACTACAGAAACTTTCCATGACAGAGAGCCAAGACAGTAACAATACTAATGTGGCTGTTGATTTCAACAGAAGGTACTTCCTGAAATCTAACATCACTTCCGCAATGTAACATAATTCTATTTTCCTACTGTTATAGTAGCATTCTGATGCTTGCTATATATATGACCATTACCATTACAGAAGTTCTCTACTAAACAAAATTAACAATACACATTGAGATGCAAAGATACCAACCATCTATGAGTACTCATGAGTTTTAGATCATAGCTGAATGTGTTCACACATCCTGGGATGTAAGAAATGCCTAATGTAATTGCTACTTTCATTTAAAAATATGAAATTTCTCAAGAGGTGTATTTTAATGGCTCAAATAAAGAGATAGCAATATCAAACTGATAAGGAAATACAGTTTGTAGAATGAAAAAAGCTAGTAAGACTAATTTAGAATGATGACTTCTGTAATTAGGGAAAGAAAGAAGCAAGATTCTTCTATCTTAGCTTCAAATACTTACCAGAGATAGCCAACTGATAATCACTAAATGGTGGCAGTCTTAAGAAAATAGTGCCTAGAGTCATTGTCAGCTTTCCCCCCAAAAACTCTATTTCTAGGACACACTCTGTAAGATCTTACTGAGGCTGATGGCATCAGGGATGCTAAAAGTAACATTACCTACTCAGATCTGATTTGCCAAGAAACAGGCCGTCTCTGTCTAATTGGGAACTGATCATTTCTTTCACCTTCTGACAACCCATTACTTGCATGTCAACAAGGCATGGCACAATGTATGTTTTTGAAAAGTATCTAATTTTGCAGATAGTCTATCCTCGATCACCTATTGCATGATTCACATCACACTCTAGAAGATGGCCAGCAGAAAACACAGCATGTCAATGTCACCATGTCACAAGGAAAGGGCATGCTTTTCCAATTTTCAGATGGAAATCTTCAAATGGAACCCAGAAAAAACATAGCTCAAATAACTCCTAATAAGCGGAAACTAAGAATTTACATGGGTTGAGGTTACGAGTGGGATGGAAAGGATGGAGAGGGAATTGGAGGAAGGAGAGGTGGTTTATCTTGGGATAAAAGAGAATAATTATAGTGTCTTTAACTTGTAAGCACTGACTCAGAGAAGACTTCATAGAGTCTCTGGTTTGTCTACTTATTGCACTTATGTATCTGTTAGAAGATGAGTCTCCATATGTTTGTTTGATTAAAATTCACTGTGAAGCCAGACTTTTCTTTTGATATTAATGTGTCTTGTTGCACTATTTTATTGACTTATAAAGGCTTTTATGCAAGAGGGAGGATCAGAACCTACATTTAGATTTCTGAGAAAGACTAAGCATCAAATCATCAACTTAAATAAGTGGATTTAGTTATACCTTATAAAATCTCAACCTATGGAAAGGAAAGCAAATAGTAAGCAATAACACTTTTTCAGTACAACCTAAACACACCAGCTCTCTTAGTACTTGGGAGAAGATAATAAGCATGTTGAAAATATCATTTCTTGCATTATTAGCTTTCCTCCATCACTTGAAGTCACTCTCTAAGGCACTAGCTATGAAACTGCCTCTAAAAACACCACTAAATGGAAAGCTTGCAAATCCACAAGAGAAAAGAAACACTTGGAAAATGAAAGACAAAGGAAGTAAAAGGCAAATAACCAACTCAAAGGCACAGCCATACTTAGGTGAAAAGAAATTTGATACTATACTTTGGTTTTGCATTTTTGTATTCTTCAGTGTCTGTGTCCTCGTCCTCTGAGTACCAATTATCTCCTCTTCCTCCAGCCAAGAGGCCCCTGGCCGCCAACAGTCCTGCAGCATTCCCATAGCCAGTGTATTTCAGCAGACTATCCACTGCAAAAACAGAATAGGGTTTTAGATAGGAATCCTTGGGTCTTCACCATCATCATCAACCACTCACCAACACAGCAAGGTTGAAGACAGACACTATGGCAGTAAACCTTTAAATTGAGAGATTTTCAAAATGTGGTAGTGGTTACACTGAACTACTTACAAATTTTCCCATAGGCTCTGGGGACTAAGAGCCTTTTTTGAGGTATCAGAAACTAAAACAGAACTGTTCTGAACACACTTTATGGCAAAAGTGGGGCCTCTGTGACTGCCAGACCTTTGGTAAGGGTCTGGCTTTAAGTTTCTGATCTCAGATCTTACTATTTAAAAATCCAGTTTTGGAGAAATGATAAGAAACTAGAGAGAGTGAAAGTCAGATTGGGATTTTAGCAATATGGCACATAATGTAAAATCTCTCTCATTCTCTGTTGGAATTGGAGGAAAAGGGAGTAAGAAATAAGAAAACTTAAGGAAGGATATTAGCAAATAGCATAGGCTATAACTTACTGTTTTTTTAAAATAAAAAGTCAGCAACCATATATAGGCACGTGAAGCCCATTAAGAAGGCAGACCCAGGAGTTAAGACTGGCTGGATTTCAATGATGGCTCTACCAATTACTAACTGGTTGACCTTGGGTAAGATAGTTTGCAGTTTTATCCTAGTTTTCTAATCCGTAGAAATAGAATAGTAACTATCTACCTCACAAGTTAATATATGCAAAGCATGACAAGTATCTAAAACGAAGTAAACAGTCATTCTTGTTCTCTGAGAAGAGTGGGTAAAATGATCATTTTAGAATTATCTTAGTTTTTTTTTAAAAAGAAGTCTAATGAAAAGTTTGGTTCAGGTTCTCTGTAAGTATTATCCTGCCAACAGGGTCAGGTGATGTCTCTCTTAAGATGAGCAGACACATACAACTTTTGCAAGGGATGCTTGCACTGTAGTAATGTTTTTAGTGATTTCTAAACACCTTTAAGGAAGATACTGTGCAATAACTGGCAGCTTTGTTTAGCAGTACTTCATTTTCTTCAGGTACAATTTCAAGGTAAACATTACAATATTTAATCAAAAGATAAGAATTGAGAAAATTTACTTAAGGTCTTTAACAGAATGTTGTTAAAATGTCATCTGAAAGGCAACTGGAGGAAACACAACATAACATACAATCTTATCCATGTATAAAGCCATAGTAAAATCTACATCTGTAATTCAGATCACTTACCTCAAAAAAGACAAAATAGAGCTGGAGAAGATTCAGAAAAAGGTAATTAAAATGACTGGAGAACTGAAAGGGTTGGTGGAAAGGAAAATAGGTAAGAAAAGTGGGTATATATGATCAGAGTATAAAATCATGGAGGATATGGACGGGATAAATATATTCTAGGATAGAGTTGACTGTTACATTTTCAAATACCTGAACTAGAGGGTCCTTCTCATGACACTGTAAATAGGTGGTATGGGGATAAATAAAAGGATGCCCTGCTTTCAAATAATATAGCAAACTGGTGAAATTTGTGCAAAAGGAAACATGGGCTAATGAGTATATTAAATGATGTTGAAACCAGTCATTTTCAATCTTGAAAACCTATTGGTAACTGTGGTCTGTCTATAATAATCCTCAGTGGGTGCTGGATAGAATCCTATTAGAATTATTGAATGAGGGTGGGGTAAGCCCTCTGAGTAAGTCTGATATGCTCTCTCTTGGCATCAGTGCCTCCCCAAGATGTAGTGTTTTAGATAAACGAAGGAATCATTAGAAAGTACTAGCAGAAGGCCGGGCGCGGTGGCTCAAGCCTGTAATCCCAGCACTTTGGGAGGCCGAGATGGGCGGATCACGAGGTCAGGAGATCGAGACCATCCTGGCTAA
>NW_012110919.1:18118536-18123412 GCF_000951035.1 Colobus angolensis palliatus | reverse complement strand
GCCTCCCAAAGTGCTGGGATTACAGGCTTGAGCCACCGCGCCCGGCCGATAAAGCTTATTTTTAACAAACAAGGAGGTTTAGTGGATCCAGAAAAGAAATACTCATTACAATTAGGACACTCTAAACTCAGATATGAATAAATGTTTAAATGAATATACTTAAAGACAAAATAACAATAATAAAAAAAAGACACGAAATGGCTAAAAATTAAAAGAGTTTAAAAATGCAAAGGTTATGAAAAGCCAAAATAGGTTAAACAGAAGTAAACAGAATACTAAACAACTGTTCTCTTATGTAGAAAATCTCTCTGGAAGCCAGTTAACAGTAAAAGCCCCCGGCAATTTTATGAAAATCATGTCAACTCCTCTTTCACTGGAACAAACTTTATGTGCTAACTCTGTGACAGGCAGTGTAGGTTACAAAGGTGACTTAAGACATAGTTTGCCTTCTAGATAAAGGGTACAGCCAAGAGTTTTAAAATCACATGAACTTCTGTTAACAGGATAAAATACCCAAAAACTGGGGGTAGAGAAGGTGAGACAAATGAAATACGAAATCCTCACAGTGAGAAGCACTGAAGCAGTGTTTCTAGCTACTTTTAAGTCTGTTTTCAAATACACCATATAATATCTTATTTTATACTGGGAAAGTAGTAAACGGAAAACTGACTGCACTTGGATGTTAAGGTGAGCTGCTAGGGCAAACAAAAGATTTTCTGGGTGGTTCTAAAATAAAAAGGAAACGCACAAATATATTTGTTCCTTGCATAGTAATTATCCATGCAATTACATGAAAATGCTGCCTCAGTGAAACAATTCAGCATTCAGTCAAAAAGTTGCGAGAAATATTTCACCACTATTTTACCAGTATGCTAGAGGGCACTATGAACAGAGGAAACCAACCACGGCAGCACTGTGCAAAGTCAGAACTGCACTGGTAATGACACAGACAGTTACACAAATGTGGGTTTTACCGCACTCTAAAATAAAAGCAATATGTTTTTGCCCTTTTACCAAGAAAAAAGAATGTCAAGAACCAGATTCTACCCAGAGACCATTCCCCCTTCTCTGTGAAAATCCTTTTCCTTCTAGTCAAATGCTGTAACTTTCAGAAGACTCAACTAGTGGCTTCGTCTTAGTGTCCTTATTTCCAGTCTCACACTCCTCCATTTCTTATTCCACACAACTGCCCAAAATATCTTTGTAAGGTAAAAATAGGATTTTACAACCTTCCTGAATAAAATCTCTAATGTCTTCCCTTAAAAACTAAGCTCAAATTCCAAAACAGGGCCTAAAAGGGCTCATTTTCTTGCCTCCGCTGTCTTTTCCAAATTTGTCTCCTGAAGATTCCTCACACCTTAAACTAGTCTCTTTTCTATACATTCAAGACTACTTCCTATTTCTTTGTCCTCTTCTGTGAAGGCTTTCTCTGATCTCCTCCACACCCCCCAAGCATTCCCTCTTTCAGGTTGCCACAGTACCTGGCACATTTCTCTCTTAGGGCACTTATCATAGTGCACGGAAATTACTCCTTTAAATGGGACCCTGTATTCACCAACCTGAATTTATAGAGAGCACAAACATTTGCTCTGTTATGAAACATTTATGGGGCACCTGCTATCTGTTAAGCACTGGGGATCCAAAGATGAGTAGGACATGATCTCCGACCTAAAGGAAACTCAGTGTCTAGAATATAAGTTCAACAAATAAAGAGTTACAACACAGCAAATGTCAAAAGTATTAATAACAGAGAAGAAAAAATGGCACAAAGGAGAAAATGATGAACTCTGCCCAGAAGGTCTTCACGGAGATGATGTTTACCTCCGTCTTCAAGGATAAGTAAAGCTCGCCATGGTAACCAAGATGAGGAAGAGCATTCCTAACAAAAGGAACAGCATCTGCCAAGCCATGAAGATATGCCAAGAAATGGTGCAGTATAATCAGGCAAGAATAAATAATTTAGTATGATTAAGCATGGAGCATAACAGGGGAAGAGAATTAAAATACACTACACAGAGACTCTGTGGAGGTAAAATTTGGATTTTACCATGCAGGCAACAGAGAATCACTGAAGGTTTTATATGAGGGGAATGACAAAATTATATTTGTGTTTTACACCAATCCCTCTGTTAACCATGTGGAAGACAAACTGAAGAAAATCTGACTAGAAACAGAGACATGAGATATTTTAATAGCTTATTAATAGTTAAAATAATTTTAAGGGCTTGTACTAAGATGGTGGTGTGGGAACAGAATGGGGGAAATAAATAAAAGATATTTAACAGGAGGTAGAATCTATAGATGTGGTGATTATGACTTCTACAGGTAAAGAAGGAATCTACAGTAACTCCTAAGTTTCTGGTTTTAGGAACTAAATAGACAATGGTGCTGTTTGCAGAGAAAGTGATAGAAGGATAATGAAAAGGTTGAAGGGCATGGGAATGAAGATCATAAATTCAACTTTAGACATGAGTCTGAGGTACCAGTGAGACACTCAGGCAGAGAGGTCCAGTAAGCAAGTGGATAAATATGACTAGGGTTCAGAAGAAAGGTTGGGGCTGAAGATACATAGATTTGGGAATCTGTGCAAACAGAAGCCAAGGCAGAGGATGAGATTACTCAGGGAGCAATGTGAAATGAGAATGGGGACCAGAAGATAACTTTAGGGAACACCAGCAATTAAATGTGGACAAGGACAGGAGCTAGCAAATCAGACTGAAAAGAGAGAAGAGAGGTCAAAGGACATCTAGGAGTGTGTGGTAGCACAGAAACAAAGAACGTGGACAACAGCATTAACTGTTATGAGAGACGTAATAAGACAAAGACTAAAAAATACCCATTGCTTTTGAAAATCAGGTAATTTGTGACCTTATTGAGAGCATTTTCAGTGGTATTTGGGGGGTAGGAAAATGGTCGTGGAAAGCCTGACTTGCAGCAAGTTGAGGACTAAGTTTTTCAAGATGTTAAGCAGTGAAGGACAGTGATATAAGTATGCATAGAGATGGGGAAAAGCATAGGGCGAGTTCAAAGAACAAAAGAATAAAGGGTAATAAGTGATGAAGCAAGGCTTCTGCAAACACGGGAAGAGAAATGATCCACAGGAAAGAGAGACTACTGAACCTTATTAAGCTAAAGAGATACCTATTCCTCTGAGACTGAAGTGGGTATCACAGTAAATTGGTTGGTGTGGGGGCTATGTGCTAAGGGAGTTCAAACCTAATTTTTCTTTGTAATTCAGCCCCTACGTCATAATGCCTACCACATACTGAGATTTAATGAATATGATAAAAGGTGGGGGGGAACCCCTACCAAGGCAGATTATTTTACAAATCATCTTCTTTTAATTAAACAATGTAAGGCCTATTTTTAGGCCCCTAGTAGAAAGAACACAATTTGCAGGGAGATAAAAATAGTTATGTTAAGGCTCAATTGAACAAGTTAATGGCATGAGTACAAGTTAACCTGTGGGCCACTATGTGCTGGGGATACAGTTGGGCCTGGCACAGATGAGTATTTAAGACCTTTGGATGTTCTTTCTGTGCCTAGTCTTCCATAAAATTTTGTCCTTTCTCTCTTACCTCTTTCTTTTTTCTTTACTATTTTTTTTTTGAGATGGAGTCTCACTCTGTCACCAGGCTGGAGTGCAGTGGCGCGATCTTGGCTCACTGCAACCTCTGCCTCCCAGGTTCAAGCAATTCTCCCCTCAGCCTCCTGCGTAGCTGGGATTACAGGCACGCACCACCACGTCCAGCTAATTTTTTTTTTTTTTTTTTTTTGAGATGGTGTCTGGCTCTGTCTCCCAGGCTGGAGTGCAGTGGCCGGATCTCAGCTCACTGCAAGCTCCGCCTCCCGGGTTTACGCCATTCTCCTGCCTCAGCCTGCGGAGTAGCTGGGACCACAGGCGCCCGCCACCTCGCCCGGCTAGTTTTTTGCATTTCTAGTAGAGACGGGGTTTCACCGTGTTAGCCAGGATGGTCTCGATCTCCTGACCTCGTGATCCGCCCGTCTCGGCCTCCCAAAGTGCTGGGATTACAGGCTTGAGCCACCGCGCCCGGCCAACGTCCAGCTAATTTTTGTATTTTTAGTAGAGAGGGGGTTTCACCATGTTGGCGAGGATGGTCTCGATCTCCTGACCTCATGATCTGCCTGCTTCGGCCTCCCAAAGTGCTGGGATTTCAGGCATGAGCCCCTGCACCCACGCCCTCTTTCTTAATGCAGTCTCTGTGTTCCTAACCCATTGTAACTGTTGCTTACTGTCTGTCTCTACTTAGTGGTCTGACCTTTGAGCCTTGATCAAGATGCCTTCACTTTCAAATTTACTTGGCATATCCTTAAGATAAGAGACAGTTCAGACATTGTGAAAAGTTATTTGAATTTTATTTTATTTTAATAGTCTACTTCCAAACCCAAATTCCAAAATCTGATTACTTTTAAGCTGAAGGTAAACTATTTTCTTTTTTTCTGGCCAGAAGGTTTTAAATTTGAACTAGTTGACAACATTTAAAAACAGAGAGCTTCTCCTGAAAACATGGAACATCTGCTAACACTGGCCACATGTTCCTTCATGGTAATCATCAGTTGCTGCTAAAGAGTAGCAACATCCTCTTTATAATCTCCCATAGTCTCTTTGTCTCCCCATCCCAGCCGATTGTCTCCACAACAGTGAGCCAAGTGTCAACTTTCATTTGTCATCTTACATCTAGTCCACCTGACTTACTTTTATTACCAGCCTGGTACTGTAGGCATTTGTGTCTGTGACCCTTAAATAAAAAAGTAAGTAACCGGGCGCGGTGGCTCAAGCCTGTAATCCCAGCACTTTGGGAGGCCGAGACGGGCGGATCACGAGGTCAGAAGATCGAGACCATCCTGGCTAACA
>NW_012110919.1:18115303-18117676 GCF_000951035.1 Colobus angolensis palliatus | reverse complement strand
AAAAAAAAAAAAAGATTATAATGCAGAATTGTTGAGGTCAAATTAAAAATATATTATCTGCTAATGGAGGTTAGCTTTGGGCTCAAAGTTAGGACTATGAAACTAAACACTGGATCCTAGGGGGAACAAAACCAATCATTTCAAATTTAAAAAGTTAACAAAATTCACTTATAAATGCAATTACCATAATTACCATATTTGCTATGACACTCACTCATCGGTAATGTGATTACATTTAGAAATTATTTAGATATATAATTATTTATTTAGATTTATATATTTAGATATACACTTAGGTATGTAATTACAGGAGAACTAAACTTTATTTTTCCCCATTTTAAAACTTTTTAAAAGTATACAAAAAATACATGTTCATTATAGAAAAATCATACAGACAACTAAAAAAATCACCAGTACTCTTATTACTCAGAGGTAACAATAAACAATATTTTGGCATATTATTTTGACAAACCTTTTAAAATGAACAGATACACATATGTGTGATTTTGGATTTATGCATATACATGTACAATTATACTTTAAAAAACAGATCATTTCTGATCTCAATTCAATTCAGTCAATATTTACAGACAACTATGTGCAAGGTACTATGCTAACCACTTAATTCCAAGATGCTAAATCAATCTTTTTTCAAAATCATTAAAGAAGAAGTAAATTGTCTAAAAGAACAGATGCTAAACAGTCTATAATAATAGCTAATATAATTATTAGGAGAGGAAATATGGCAGAAAGAAAAGACAGGACCCAAATTTGGGCTCCTGCCCTCAGCAACTGTGTCACATGTTATTGAAAGGCTCTCAGGTGGCAGGTTGCTTCATTTATGAAATTGAAATATAATATTTACCTTAGAGGGTCATTATGAGAATTAAATGAGATTATACATAGAATGTCAGGCACATGATACCTCTCAATTCATAATCACCATTATGATAATGATCAAATTAGGTTACTAATATACCATCTTAATGTAAACTTAAGTGGTTGGATAAATACATCAGAAATGAAGTTTAAGAATAACAATTGACTTAAGATTTTAAGAGGAGTGAACTTTTCCATCTCCAAATTATCTATCTTACTTTTTTAAAGTACTCCAGTAGAATATAGATCTGCCTAGATGGGATTTTATACTAGCAGACTTACAAAGTAGAAGAAGAAAAAATAAGAATAACTGAATAATCAAAGTTCCTTGTTTGGAAAACTTGCCTTTTGCAGAGTAATCCATATAATTTTAGAAAATATCTTTAATTGTTGGATCTATCTCATTAGACAATCACTTTATATACACTGATAGAGTAGTATTCATTACATTGCAGTACAGTTATTTTAAAACTTCTCTCTACCACTATCTTAACTTTGTCTCAAGGGTATTATGCATTTTAAAAACTTCTATTCAGTATATCATATAGCTCACATTCAGTAACTACTAATTGGAAAACTTAGTAAAGAAACCAAAACTCCTATAGCTTTAATTCCAAGAGGAATTAAAAAGAGGAACTAACCCAGACCTGTGCCTGCTTATTAAAATAGTAACCCCTGACTTACTGAAGCAACTTTTCATAATGGCTCTAAGTCCTGCCCCATTAAGAAGAAGGCTGGGTTAAGGATACAGAAGGCAAACTTTAAACGTGAGTGTGTTTGGTAATGTATCTGTCTTTGCATGTCTCAATGAATTCAGAAGTGTATAAAATGTTTTTGGCTATTAATTTTTATTAACTCCTTAGCCTAATAGAACAGACAGTAAGCTTTGGAAAGAATGGAATGAAATGATCAATACTAACGCTATCAATTAAATTTCTCAAATTCCCTCTGAAAGATAAAAGGCAGAGGCAAAGAGAGTTTAACCTACCTCTCTCTTTGCAAAGGACAAAAAGGAATTCAGCAGCAATTTGCTTGACTCCAAGGTCAACATGTGTCATGAGGCGCACCAGCTTATTTCTCACAGTTGAGCCAACTTCAGGTCGATTTGTCACATCCCTCAACGGTGGTAAAACCTGATGGCACAAATGCAAAACCCATCATCAATCAAGGCTACTAGAGTGAAGATGGTACAATGCAACTGGCCAGTCTTGTAATATCTACTGGGGTTTGTATTGTAGGAGCAAAAAAAAAAAAAAAAAAAAAAAAAAAAGTAAGTACTAGCAGAAGAAATGAGTGGTCAGTGTATATAGGTATTCTTAATATTCATGAAGGTCAGACATTTTCTTAATGACAGGTCAGACACAAAGCCACTGAAGGCAAAGGATCACAGATCTAAACCCACACAAAGTACCTTACAGATAGTAGGTGATGCTATCATTGTAAGCATTACTGATAAAGTTTTTTTTTTTTTTTTTTGAGGCGGAGTCTTGCTCT
>NW_012110919.1:18059750-18114465 GCF_000951035.1 Colobus angolensis palliatus | reverse complement strand
AAAAAAAAAAAAAAAGTAATGGCAAATAGACTGATCCCCAGAGGGCTTATGAAACTTGCTTAGTTTGTTACTTTGCTCACTCACTTACCCATTCATCCACCCACACACCTTTCTCCTGGTTCTCCTCCTATCTCTTTGGTTGCTTTGTGTCAGCCTCTTTTGCCAATTCTCTTTTCTATTCCTGTTTTGTTAATGTTGGAATATTCAAGGGTTGAGTTTGTAGACAAATTCATTATTTTTACTCATTCAATTTGTGATCTCATCCAGTTTTATGGCTTTTTATAGTCTCTGCACTCTGATGACTCCCTAAATCAGCAGTCCCTAACCTTTTGGCACCAAAGACTTGGCCAGTTTCATGGAAGACAATTTTTCCACAGACTGGGGCTTGGTGGGTGGTTTCAACATGAAACTGTTCCACCTCAGATGACCAGACATTAGATTCTCATAAGGAGCACACAACCTAGATCCCTTGTATGCGCAGTTCGCAATAGTGTTTGTGCTCCTATGAGAATCTAATGCCCCAGCTGATATGACAGTAGGCGGAGCTGAAGCAGTAATGCTCACCTGCTGCTCACCTCCTGCTATGCAGACCAGTTCCTAAAAGGCCATGGACCAGGCCCTGGGGTTGGGGGGGTTGGGGACCCCTGCCCTAAATTATATCTCCATTGTTGATTTCTCCCCTGACCTCCAATTTTTTTTTTTAATCATCAAAATTATAGGATTTTACAAAGAGCTATGGAAACTAATAGATTTAAATAAGGGCAGAAATTATATTAAAATTGACTCACTTTCATTTTCTAAGATAATTATATCTATGATAGATCTATATAGAGGATATTCAATCTAACACAATATTAAATACACTGCCTCCCCCTTACTTACACTTACAGACTGATTACAGAGCAAATTAAAGTATCCTGAAGTCATCCTGTTAACTAGTGCTTTTCAGGCTAGTGATTTTAGACTGGAATGTGCATTCCAAACACCTGGGGATCTTGTTAGAATGCACATTCTGATTCAATTAAGCGTTGGTGGGACCCATGACTGATTCCTTGTTTCTTTTTTCTAACCTTCTTAAATTTTTATGTGTACCACACAATTTTTTTTTTTAGTTTTTTTTTTTAATTTTTAATTTTTGGCCGGGCATGGTAGCTCACAACTGTAATCCCAGCACTTTGGGAGACCAAGGCAGGAGGATCGCTTGAAACCAGGAGCTCGAGACCAGCCTGGGAAACAGCGAGATCCTGTCTCTACAATAATAATAATAATAATAATAATAAACTATTTAAAAAGAAAAAAATTTTTTTAAATTGTTGTGGGTACATAGTAGTTATATATTTATGGGGTATATGAGATATTTTGATACAGGCATACCATGCATAATAATCACATCAGGGTAAATGGGGTATCTACCATTTACACTTTGTGTTACAAACAATCCAATTATACTTTTAGTTGTTTTTAAACTACACAACAAATTATTGTTGATGCCACCCTGTTGTGCTATCAAACACTACATCTTACTCATTCTATTGAACTACATTTTTGTACCCATTAGCCATCCCCACTCCTCCTTCTCCCCCCACACCCACACTATCCTTCCCAGCCTCTGGTAACCATCATTCTATAGGTACAATGTTGTACAGCAGATCTCTTGATCTTAATAACTTTACATTATTGAAATTTTATATCTATTGAATAATAACTCCCCATCTTCTCCACAGCCCCTGGTAACCACTATTCTACTCTGTTTCTGACCTCCAGGCTTCTATAGACCTCTAAAACTTAGCAGGTCCTAAATAGGACTCTTGAAGTTCCCACCAGGGCCGGGCACGGTGGCTCAAGCCCGTAATCCCAGCACTTTGGGAGGCCGAGACGGGCGGATCACGAGGTCAGGAGATCGAGACCATCCTGGCTAACACGGTGAAACCCCGTCTCTACTAAAAAAGGCCGGGCGCGGTGGCTCAAGCCTGTAATCCCAGCACTTTGGGAGGCCGAGATGGGCGGATCACAAGGTCAGGAGATCGAGACCATCCTGGCTAACACGGTGAAACCCCGTCTCTACTAAAAATACAAAAAACTAGCCGGGCGAGCTGGCGGGCGCCTGTAGTCCCAGCTACTCCGGAGGCTGAGGCAGGAGAATGGCATAAACCCGGGAGGCGGAGCTTGCAGTGAGCTGAGATCCGGCCACTGCACTCCAGTCCCGGCGACAGAGCGAGACTCCGCCTCAAAAAAAAAAAAAAAAAAAAGAAGTTCCCACCAAACCTGTTCCTCATGCAGTTTTCCATCTCATTAAATGGTAAGTCCATTCTCCCAAGTGCTTAGTACAAAAACCTTGGAAATATCCTTGATTCCTCTCTTTAATATCCATCCATCAGCATATTATGTCAGCTCCACCTCTGAAATAACCCACAATCCAACCACTTCTCCCCACCTCCTCCAGCATTACCAAGTCCAAGGTACCAATATTTCTCTCTGGACTAATATCAAAGCCTCGTAAGTGGTCTCTGCTTCCATGCTGGTCACTCTCTAATTCATTTTCTACATAGCAGCTAGGATGATCCTTTGAAAGTCAGATCATGTCACTCCTCAAAGTTCTCTAGTTCCCATGGCTTCTCATCTCACAGTAAAAGGCAAGGTCCTTACAACTTCCTTACAGGATTCCACATAATCTGGCTTCCTGCTACTTCTTCGACTTCATTTCTACTATTCTCCCTGCCTATGCTGTTACAGACACACAGACCTCCATGGACCTTCTTAAACATGCCAAGTACTTTCCTGCCTCAGGTCTTTTGCATTTGCTTCTCTTTCTGCCCAGAAACTCTTTTTCTAGAAACTTGCAAGGCTCTCTCCTTACTTCCCTCAGGTGTTTGCCGAAATGTCACTTATAGGAGACATTCCCTGACCACTCTATATCACTAACCTTTAGCACTCTCTTTTTGTAACACCTCCACCTCCTTACTCTGCCATAACCTTCCTCATAGCACTTATCACCACCAGACATAGCATATAATTATCTGTTTACTTGTCTGCCTCCTTCCACAAGACCAAGTTCCACTAGGGCAGAGATTTCTTTGTTTTGTTTACTGCTCTCTTCCCAGTGTCTAGCATATTACAGGTGTTTAATGAATATTTGCTGGTTGAAGGAAAAATGAATTAATTCAAGTAGCTTTTATTAAGTGCCTTCTATTATATAAGCTAGGCCCTGTGCTAAGAAATGAGGGCAGAAACAAAGTCAAATAGGAACTTACTGTGCACCTATTATATCCCAGACCCTTTATGTATATATAATTTTACTTGATGCACTCAAATGACTTTCTTCCCTCTCTCTCTTTCTGTATCAAGTACCTACCATGTATCAGGAGATATCAGAGGCAGGAGAGACAGCTATAAACAAAAATGGAAACTAAATCTCAGAAAATTGAGTAACCTATCCAAAGTGTTTACGGAATCCATATTTCAGTCTCTGGCTGGGTAGAACAAAATACTAGGCAGAAAGTAATTGCACAATAAATCCTTACTACTGTGAACCATTATTGAACCATACTTAGTACATCTCCCATTTCTAGAAGAATGAAACATGTAACAAATGATTTCATGTAGTATATGCCTATAGTACCTAGAGTACAGAATCTATGAACAAAGATTATCACGTAAAAATTTTGTTAGCTACGTTTCTGGTTTCTTAAAACAAATTTTTAACAAAATTTTGTTGTTATTGTTAAATACCACTCCCAAACTGCATATGTATTTCCCCCTAGAATACTTACCTCCAACAAATTTTTTCTTTGACAAATCTTGTCCAGTTTCTTTTTCAAATCCCCCAAATACTCACTGCTTCTATAAGCCTCCCCAGAATAATACAACCTAGGTCAGTAATTTCTACCACTTGTTTTCTTTTCTATCTCCCAAATACAGAATATAGACCAATTTCCTTTGGGTATGCATGAGTTGGATTTAACCAGGTATTTACTACAGGGCATAATAAGAAACCAAGGTTCCACTTACATTATTATAAGAGTTAATCATCTGTACTTTAAATTCTGCCTTTCTTGATCGTAACAGTCTACAGTGCATCCTCTTCAGCAGGAAAGTTGATTTCTGTATTATGCCTTGTATCTTTAGTTATTTCACCTGTCATGTTTCATCTCCTTACCTCTACTGTCATGTTTCTTGAAGACAGACAGTGGGTCACATAATCTTTTATAAGGACACAATATGTGGCCCAAGGCCTTCACATTAAGAAGCTATTTAATGAACAGTTTTTTTCTTTTTTTGCTATTTTCTTTAGAGATAGCAAAATATAAACAGTTTAGGTGTACCTGGATCCCTTACGGAAAAAAGCAAAAATACAGAAAAAAAGTATTTTCATTTACTGTGCTTCACCAACTCCTCCTAGTCAAGGGAGAATGTCTTAAAATAATCAAATGTGGAAATGACCTTAATTAATTAATCTTGCTTAAATCATTATTCATGCTTTTTGGGGATCTCTCTTCTTTCAACAGACTGTAAATTCCTCAAAGATGGTCTCTATTTTCTAATCTTTCCTTATCAGCACTACCTATTAGTGTGTTCTAGATAGAGTAAGGTGCTTACTAAATCTTGACCATAAATACAGAGGGAAAAAATGAACCTGGTTCATTTATTAGGGGAGATTCTATGTAGTGACAAATGAACAATTGGGTGAATGGTGGTACCATGTGTTGAAATGTGGAAAGAAGGAGAAGAAATAGGTTGGAGGAATGAAAATCAAGATATTAGTTTGAGGTATGTTAAACTTGAGATACCTACTACGCATCCAAGGGGAGGAGATGAGTGGCAGTTCATTGTTTAAGTCTAGAGCTTAGGTGACAGGTCAGGGCTGGAGATACAAATTTGAGAGTCATCAGCATATATGGATGACTCTTGAATGAGATCACCAAGGCAGCAGAGATAGAGACAAGATAGTATTGCCTTGGGGCACTCAAACATTTAGGGTCAGGAAAAGGAGGATGATCACAAACAGGTTCTCTATTGTGTCCCAGAAACCAAGTGAAGAAAGTATTTCAAGGAGGAGGCAATACTTACATCAAATTCTATTGGATAATTTAAAGAAGATTTGAGAACTATTAGATTTGGCAATGTTGAGTTGATGACTCTGATAAACACCTTCGCAGTGGGGCGGAAGGCATGTAGCCTCATTACAGAGGGTTTAGGAGTCAAAAAGGAGTAAAAAGAATAGAGAGAGTGAGAGTATGGAAAACCTTCCGAGGAACACTGCATAAAGAGTAGCACAGAAATAGAAAGGCAGCTTGAGAAGTGGGATAGGGGAAGGTGTTTTTGTTTTTAAGATGAAAGATGTGTTTGGGTGCTGACTTAAATGATCCAATACATTTTTAAAAATGATTAATATAAGAAGAGAGAGGGGAAATAAATGCAGGTGCAAAGTTCATGAGAAGGAAAGAGATCCAGGACAAATGCTGGCCACAGACAGAAGTAGGAATGATTCATCCATTGTGACAGATTGGAATACAAGGGATATGGCAGTACAGATGCAGAGAGCAGATGCAATGGTGGAAAGATAAAGTTTTTTTTTTTAATTTCGTGGTGAAATAGGAAACAAAGTCAAGAAATGAGAGTGAGGAGAGGGTAGTAAGCATTGGAGGTGTGAAGAAAAAGGAGCTGTGAAATAGTCATCTTGGAGTTTGCTAAGGAACTGGTTGGGGCTGGTGGTCTTAAACTTAAAGTAGAGTAGTCAAAATGGTTGTGTCATTTTCTCTTATCACGTTCAAGTGCTTGGTGGAGACCCAGAGTAGGCAGAAAGTTGGAGTTAGCCAGTTTGTTAGGTTTTGCCAGGTGAGTATGACTGAGGGAGCGCACAAGGTGCTCGTTAGAGATGTATGGAAAGGAGGGATTATAGTAATCAACCTCAAGTGGAATCTAGCCTGGGTAAGGAAAGAAGACACAAGTGAGTGAAGAACAGTGAAAAAAAATGACAGACTGACAATCCTCAGAGGATGAAAGAATGTTGGATTGAGGGTACTAACTAAGAGAAGGTGCTTGAAATTGGGATTTTAGAGGAGGTTAGTTTCAGGTATTGTTACAATCAAAGTCTTACACTTGTAGTCTAAGATATAATCTGAAAGTTTAAAAATCACCCTTATTTTTTCTTTTTCAACCCATATTCCAATCTATCAGCAAGTTCTGTGAGCTACTGTTAAGACATATTAAAATATTAAAACATATCCCCAAGTATGAACTCTAACCACTACCATCCTACTCCAAACTTGCAACACCAGTTATCTTTTGGACTTGTCTCCTTGCATCCATTTGTGTTCCACTATGTCAATCCTACAAATAGTAGCCAGGATATCTTTTTTTTTTTCTTTTTTTTTGAGACAGAGTCTTGCTCTGTCCCCCAGGCTGGAGTGCAGGGGCGCGATCTCGGCTCACTGAAAGCTCCGCCTCCCGGGTTCACGCCATTCTCCTGCCTCAGCCTCCCGACTAGCTGGGACTACAGGTGCCCGGCACAGCGCCTGGCTAATTTTTTGTATTTTTAGTAGAGACGGGGTTTCACCATGGTCTCAATCTCCTGACTTGTGATCCGCCCGCCTCGGCCTCCCAAAGTGCTGGGATTACAGGCGTGAGCCACCGCGCCCGGCGCCAGGATATCTTTAAGCATAAATAAGGTCACATCACTTCCCCTCTTAAAACACTCCAGTATCTTCTCATCTCACTTAGAAGAGAATGAAAAGTCCTACACCGCCTGCTGTATCTGGCTCTTGTTACTTCTCTTCACCTACCACTCTCCCCCTTGCATATTGTGGCCTAGGCACACTGGCCTTCTTGCTTTTCCTTAAGTATAGCAAAGCATCCTCTTGTCTTGGGGGTTGTGAACTTGTTCTCTCAGGGACATTCCTTTCCAAACATTCTCAGAGATACTCTTACTTCTCCACCTTTCTGTTCAAATGTCATTTCAGAGAGGTCCTCCCTTGTACCCTTAAAGTGTCTCCTTTCTCTTAAAATCCTTTATCTTTCTTCAGAACGCTTATCACCACCTGCCATTATATTTTATATTTGTTTACTTTTTGTCCCCCCTCTATGAAATCAACTCCCCAAGGGGAAAGACTTCATCTGTTGTTCAATGCCCAAAACACAGCACACAGCACATCTCAGTAGCATTTGTTGAATGAATGACTCAAAAAAATACACACTTCTTGATTAAGATTTCAAAGATTTAAAACTGAGTTTCTGATTATCTGAAACAAAATCATTGTGAGAGAATTATTAATTCTATGTTTAAAATGCACATAAAAAGACTAACTTTGCAATGTAATATGCATTAAGCAGTTACCTGATCTTTGAGAAATTTTCGGATGTTTCGATGGGCTCGGGAACATTCGGTTAATAAGCTGAGAACTGGAGTTAGACCCTCTCTATAGCTGCTTCCCTATAAAAAAAACCATATGTTTTTGAAATACATTAGTTTTGTTTCTAACAGTATTACTTTCCTTCATGTAACTGAGGATATTAATTTGTTCTTGAGGTGGGGCCTTTTTTTTTGAGATGGAGTCTCGCTCTGTCGTCCCGGCTGGAATGCAGCGGCTTGATCTCCGCTCACTGCAAGCTCCGCCTCCCGGGTTTACGCCATTTTCCTGCCTCAGCCTCCCGAGTACCTGGGACTACAGGCCCCAGGCGCCCGCCACCTCGCCCGGCTAATTTTTTGTACTTTTAGTAGAGATGGGGTTTCACCGTGTTAGCCAGGATGGTCTGGATCTCCTGACCTCGTGATCTGCGAGGTGGGGACATCTTATGTTACTGAAGCTTACAAGCTATTTTAATAATTCTTTTCCTAACAACATTTCCATTTTATCATCTTCATGTTTACTATTGCCTTTTGTGGTCCTTCCTGGATGTTCCTACATTTTCTAGGATTCCCATGGGCTCAGCCAATGGGCTTGAATGAAGCAAAATTTTGGTGACTGGCCTATGCTACCTTGCTGCCTTTTAATATAGATACCTGACAAAGTGAGTGATAGACCAGAGAATGTAAGCAGCTCACAACAAATGGAAAATTGGCACGGTCTTCTTTTCTTTTTTTTGGGAAGATGTCTTTTAGGTATTATGAAGAATATTTAGCAAGTTTTTGGGGGAATATTTTTTATTTCTAGGACTTACAAAGTAACAACATGGAAGAGTAATTAATTTTTCCTTTGTTTTCAAGCACTAGTCATAATTTTGGTGCTGCATGAACATAATTTTCAGCATTAAACAAATAAATTAACATGGCTTCAGCAATTTATCATGTATTGTAATAAACTGCTTTCCAAAGTAAAAACAATTATGCAACGTATCAGTTTCAAAAAAGCTTACATTTAAAAATCATGCTCGGTGATGTGTGTCTGTATGTATGGCACATTTACATTTTTTGGAAGCATCTTCCCAGGGCTTCTATTTTATCAGCCTTACCTTGTCTATTCTCTTCTCCATAAAATTGAGTAAAACATGAATGGCCTCCATATTCATACCATTGTATACCATGGTATTGTTTTTCAAAACTGTTTCTTTCTCAGCTGTTTTATTACTGGGCAGTTCATCTAGAGTCGTTGCCTCTTGGGCTGTTTCTTCATGGGTTAATGGACAAATGAGAACATCCAAACAAGAGACCGGAACATTGCTTAAAAGGTTGACTGCATTGCTGAAAAGCAATTAAAAAAAATACAATATTTTAACTTGACTGAATAGTCCTTTAAAATGCAAACATAATAAGAAGTTCAAAAGTGACTTTTAAGAGTCAATTAAAATATTTCTTTTCCAAAATGAGCCATTAATATTACTTGGCACTTACTATGAGATAGGAAATAAAAAACTGTTTCAAATATATGTTGTACAAATTAGAAAAAACAAGTGTTAAATAGACAGACACAATCACATGATGTCATGTCCCTTTCTGAAATGCTAAAACAGAAATTAGTGAGCTTTAATGCCAGCTCTTTAATTTTATTATGGCAACAATGCTAGCTTTGCATTTCTTCCCTGGGGTTTGAAATCCTTTTGTGGATCCACTGGTGTTTTATTATTCCTTAGATTACAACATAAAGCATTTGAGAAGCACTGCAAATAAGCAGCTTATCAGGAGAAACATTAAAACTAAATATTGTAGAATTAAGTTTTATTCTTTCTAAATGTAGAAAGTACAATTTTAAAATCATCCCATTTTTTGTAAGACATATGCAGAAAAGGGGAAATGGAATTTTTTCTCTCTTTCTCATCATCAGGTCTCTAAATGAAGTTAATATAGCTATTTCTAATCTCTAGCCCCTAGGCCTTTCAGCTGTGTATTAATGAATACACGAGCCTGGGATGCACGCCAGTAGGGGGAACCCAAACCTTGTATTTTTGGCATTCCCTAAAAACCTTGTTCTGTTGTTCAATGTACAAAAGATTAAAATGACACTAACAATTTCAAAATTAGATGTGTTCTCAACAAACATATTTTCTTCCATGAATTATTTCATATTCTTTCATCTAAAAGGAGTGGTGGTGTTCTGGGTTAACTGGCTCTTATACGCCTATGCCTCAGAACTTCCTGATCAACAATGGAAAGACAGGCATTTCATTTCCTAGTGACAGAGAAGCAGATCTAAAAATAACCACATCCTGACTAAAAATAAACTCCTGCAAATGCAATTTAAAAGTCTAACCACTTGGAAATCAAATTTAGAGCTTAATCTATCTGATACTATCTTAATTTAGACCAGTAGCTCCTTTTACTTTATAGTGACACCCTAAAAAATAAAGCAAAACAAACAGAAAAACAAAGAAATAGAAATACAAAAATTTTTCTTTCCTTTACCCTGAATTGTGCTCCACTTCCCCAAGAATGAATATTTCCTTTCTTTTTATATTATGGAAAAATAAAATCTGGTAAGAAATCAGTTTAAAAGTTAGACAATGCAGAACAGAAGGTGGTAATGTATAGGGCATCAAAAAAATGAATGAAGAGCAAAAAATAATTTAACAAGTCCTATGAATAAATGGTTCCTAGTAAAATACAAGTTACTTGGTTGTCCTCACTAAAACCAAATACTGCTGCTGTAATTGGTGTTATGCACAAATTCTCTATATTTGGTTATTTGTAAATAATCAAAGGTGGCTGAAATACAATGCTTTCCCCAAAAACTTTCTCTTAAAACTTTTTTGCAAATATCTGTAGTTTATCTTACCTATAGTTCAGAATGTTTCGCTTCTATCTTAAGCATTTGGAAACTGTTACTAAATAATACCATAGATTCATTGAGAATAAAAGGGGGGAAATAACTCTACCTTAGAATTATTTTCAAAAACTGTATACAAGCCATTCTGAAATGTTACGATTTTTTCCCTAAACATCAGGCAATAGGCTCTTGAGTCCACAGACCGTATGATTTTCTGAACCTACCAGAGACCAGATTGAAAAGTTTAAGATGGGACATTTCATTACAAAGGAATGTTTCCCCTTTAAATTCGTTTAAAGTAAGCAGTTCCCAGGAATTCAGTAAATTTAAGAAACCAAATGTATAGAGTTTGATTCAACAAATATTTGGAGGTTTTAGGCTTTTCAAGAAAAGTTCCCATTTTCTTACTTTTTATTTAACAACTCGGTTTCCAAACAACTACAAAATTAATTTTCTGGCTCACTGTGTTTGAGCTATTCTTTTTAAGTAAGGAAGGCCAGCTTTTTGAGCTCTGTCACTTCTCTGACAGTTTTATTTGTGGTACAAGAGTGTATGAAATTCTCCAGCTACCAGGAAGTCAGTGACTATGCACAGATCTGCACAATAGTGTTTGCATTCCTACTCCAGGGGGTAGAAATACTGTGTATATTACACTCCCCTTTTCAGCTTCCTAGAGATCATTAATCACTGAGACATGACATCCTCCCGCTCATGCTCCCAGCCCCCTCCTGATATGCAGATTCAAAAGCAAGACCTATTTAGAACTCCTTAATGCCCTGATTAAAGCCTTTTCAGCTGTAGGAGAGGAAAGGCAATCTAAAATCTAGTCCTCTGTGAATTGCTGGACAAAAACATGAAATGACACTGAAGAACATGATATGGCACATGTAGATCCATAGCTGTTAATAAATCTTCCTGGTCAAATGTATCTTCTTTATATTTGGGACTTATATATCTTTTTTCAAGACTGAAAAGTCTACGTAAATGAATCTGAAAATCTCCAAAAGATTTTCCTTTTGCCCTCTTTATTCATTAAAAAAAACAATTGTTTTTGAGATAGAGTCTCTTGTCCAGGCCAGAGCGCAGTGGCGTGATCACGACTCACTGCAGCCTTGACTTCCTGGGCTCAAATAATCCTCCCGCCTCAGCCTCCTGAGTAGCTGGGACCACAGGCACATGCCACCATGCCCCTCACTATTTTTTTAATTTTTAGTAGAGACAAGGTCCTACTATGCTCCCCAAGCTGGTCTCAAACTCCTGGCTCAAGCAATCTTCCTGCCTTGGCTTCCCAAAGTGCTGGAATTACAGGTGTGAGCCACTGCACCGAAACCCCTCAAAATCTTTGAAAAGTAATTTTTTTTCTTTTGTGGTAAGAGCACTTAACGTAAGACCTATTCCCTTAGCAACATTCTAAGTACACAATACAGTATTGCTAACTATAGGCTCTGTTACACAGATCTCCAGACCTTATCTTGCATAACTAAAACTTTGCATCTTTTGACTGCACCTCCCCACTTGCTCCTCTCCCCAACCCCAGATTACCACTATTCTACTATCTAGTTCTACAAGCTTCACTATTTTAAACTCCTTATAAAAGTGGGATCATGGAGTATTTGTCCTGTGTCTGGTTTATTTCACTTATCATAATGTCCTCCAGATACGCCCATGTTATTGCAAGTGATGGGATTTCCTTCTTTTTTTAAAGGCTGAATACTCCACTGATTGTGCTGTGTGTGTATATATACATATACACATTTTATCCATTCATCTGACTGATAGACATTTAGGTTGTTTCGATATCTTGGCTATTGTGAACAGTGCTGTAATGAACATGTGATGAGAATGCAGATATCTCTTTGAAATAGTGATTTTATTTCCTTTGGATATACTCCCAGAAATGGGATTACTGAATCAAATAATTCTATTTTTCATCTTTTGAGAAACCTCCACACTGTTTTTCATAATGGCTACACTAATTTACATTCCCACCAACAGTGTAAAAACATTTCCTTTTCTTGACATCCTTACCATCGGTTATCTTTTGTTTTTGAGGTTTTTTTTTTTTTTTTGGTAATAATCCTTCTAACAAGGTATGAGATGATATTGAGGTTTTGATTTGCATTTCCTTAATGATTAGTGATGTTAAGTACCTTTTCATGTACCTGTTGTCTGTCTGTATGTCTTCGTTGGTTAAATGTCTATTCACATTTTTGCCCATTTTAAAAATCAGATTTTTTTTTCCTTGATATTAAGAGTTCTTTATAGGTTTTAGATATTAACCTCTTAAGGTATATGGATCGAAAATACTTTCTCTCATTTCATAAGCTGCCTTTTCATTTTGATGACTGTCTCCTTTGCTGTGCAGAAGTTTTCCAGTTTGATGTAATTCCACTTGTCTACATTTGCTTTTGTTGCCTGTGCTTTTGGTGTCATATCCAACAAGTCACTGCCAAGACCAGTGTCCATAAGCTTTTTCTCTTACGTTTCCCGCTCCTGCTCCTCTGCTCCTCCTTTTTTTTTTTTTTTTGACAGGGTACTGTTCTATTGCTCAGGTTAGAATGCAGTAGTGTGATCACAGCTCATTACAGCCTCAACCTCCCAAGTTCAAGTGATCCTCCCACCTGAGCCTCCTGAGTAGCTGGGACTACAAGTGTGTGTCACCATGCCTGGCTAATTTAAGTGTTCTTCTAAGAGTTTTATTGTTTTAGGTTTTACATTTAAGTCTTTAATCTATTTTGAGTTGATTTTTGTATATGATGTGACATAAGGATTCAATTTCATTCTTTAATTGAAATCCAGTCTTCTCAAAACCATTTATTGAGGAGACTATTGTTTTTTCCCATTGTGTATTCTTGGCACCCTTTTTGAAGATAACTATCTATGTGTGGGTTTATTTCTGGACTCTTTCTTTTGTTCTATTGGTCTATATGTCTGTTTTATGCCAGTACAAAAACTGTTTTGATGACAAAGTTGATGGCCTTGATTATGGTAATACCTCTCAGGTGTTTACTTAGAATTCCAAACTCATCAAGTTGTATACATTAACTATGTACAGCTTTTTATATATCAACCAAACCATAATAAAACCATCTGAAATGATTCAGGCAAAGAAAAGAATGATCCCCGACCAGGTGTTTTGGCTCACGCCTGTAATCTCAGCACTTTGGGAGGCTGAGGCGGGTGGATCACCTGAGGTCAGGAGTTCGAGATCAGCCTGGCCAACATGGTAAAACCCCATCTCTACTAAAAATACAAAAATTAGCTGGGCGTGGTGGCACGTGCCTGTAATCCCAGCTACTTGGGAGGCTGAAGCAGGAGAACTGGCTGAATCCAGGAGGCAGAGGATGCAGAGAGCCAAGACTGTGCCACTGTACTCCAGCCTGGGCAACAGAGTGAGACTGTCAAAAAAAAAAAAAAAAAACCCAAAAGATTTTCAGATGTAAATAAATAATTTTATTTAATCTAACTCAATCCAGTAATTATTTATTATTTACTTGTGCCAGGCACTATTTCAGGCAGGTATTATAAAGAAAATAAAGAAAAACATTCCTGTCCTCACAGAACTTATTTTCTGGCATGGAGAGAAAAGTCAATACAATTTGTTTAAGTTAATTAATTAAATAATATGCTAGAAGGTGGTAAGTGCTCTGGGGGAAGAACCCAGGAGGGTAAACTAGTATGTATGGGTTGTTCTTTTTTTTTTTTTGAGACAGAGTCTCGCTCTGTCACCCAGGCTGGAGTACAATGGCGCCATCGTGGCTCATTGCAACCCCTACCTTCTGGGTTCAAGCGATTCTCCTGCCTCAGCCTCCTGAGTAGCTGGGATTACAGGCGTGTGCCACCATGCCTGGCTAATTTTTGTATTTTCAGTAGAGATGGGGTTTCACCATGTTGGTCAGGCTGGTCTTGAACTCCTGACCTCGTGATCCGCCTGCCTCGGCCTGGCAAAGTGCTGGGATTACAGGCGTGTGCCACCACGCCCGGTCGAGTTATACTTTTAAACAAGATGGTTAGGGAAGACTTCACTGAGATGAGTCATTTAAATGACTTGAAGGGATTAGAGAGTGAGTAATGTGACTGAGGAAGGAGCATCAGAGGAAGAAGAGTAAAAGCAAAGGTTCTGGGGCAAGAGCAGTAGCATGTCTGAAGAACAGCAAAGAAGTTGGTGTGGCTGACCCACCACACATAAGAGGAGTAGGATATGACATCAAGTATATCATGGAGAGGACCAGATTGGTCCTGTAGGATATTATAACTTTAATTCTTACTCTGATGGAAATGGAAAATCATTCATTGCAGGGTTTTGCATGATGAAATCCTCTTAACTTAGGTTAAAAGGGTCACTCTGGCTACTGCACTGAGGACAGTCAGTAGGACATCAAAGGTAAGGGAGAATAGTTAGGATGTTACTGCAATAATTCAGGTGACTGAACAAGGTATTAACAGTGAAGTGGTTCATTCGATACATATTGAAGGATTTCCTGACAGGCTAGCGTGGAGTTTGAGAGAATCCAAAGTTCTAGCCTTAGCAAGTGAAAAGCTGGAGGTGCCATAAACTGAAATTCGGAAACACTGCAAGAGAAGTAGCTTTTTAGGGGACGATAGAGAGTTTAATTTTGGATGTTAAGTTTGGGGTGTCTAGCTGACATCCAAGTGGAGATGTTAATAGGAAATTAGCTGTGTGAGTCTGGAGTTCAGGCAGGGAGATCAGGGTTAGAGAGAGATATAAACTGACAAGTCATTGGCATGTAGATGGTATTAGAGAAGACTGTATTAGATCAGTAAAGTAGTGAATGTGGATTAAAAGACTATGAAAGCTAAGCCTGGAGCACTCTGTCATTCAGAGGCTTGAGTAGTAGACAAAGAACTTATAATTAGTGAGGTAAGAGGAAAACCAAGATAGCATGGTATCTAAGAATGGAGTGATGATCTGTGTCAAATGATGCTGACAGATCAAGTAAGAGGATGACTGAAAAATGTCCATTGGATTTAGCAACACAGAAGTCACTAGTGACCTTAACAATAGCCATTCTGGTGGAGTAGTGAGGCTAAAAGCCTTGGTGAACTGGATTCAACAGAATAGTAGAGGAATCAGATAGTCACCACTTAAAGGAGTTTTTCTACGAAGAACAAGAGAGGACTACAGCAGCAGCAGGCGGGTAAGCTTCAAGAAAACTTTGAATGGAAAGACCCCTGAATCCTACTCTCAGTGCAATACCTTTTAACCCATAGTGACCAGGTCATTGTTCTCTAAATGTGCTGTAGACATATGCTCTTTTCTGTATTTGTGCATGTTTTCTCCTGCCTAGAACATTTTCATTCTTTAAGACTAGCTCAAACCTCACTTTATTCATTCAACAAATATAATATTTGCTATGCCTTGTGCTACGTGCCAGGTATAAAAAAGAAAATAAACTCCTTTTCCTAAGGGAAGGCAGCATAACATAATTTGTAAAGCACTGGGTTTGAATTCTAGTATGCCTTAGGCAAATTATATAACCTCTTCTAAGCCTAGTCCTACCTCTAAAATAAAGGAGCTTAAACTTACCAGGTTGATGTTGGTATTAAATGAAGAAAGGCATGCAAAGCATTCTTCCTGGCACATAGTAAATGTCAACAATTAAGGAGCTTCTGAACAGCAGACATATTCCACTATAAGAGGGAATAGCAAAAATTTGGAGGAATGAGAGATTATGGTACTTGTGGAGAACTGAAAACAGGTTCCTAAACCTAAAGCAAATGATAAGGCCTCTAAAGGAGGGGTCTTAGCAGGTAATAAGGACCAGAAAGGTCTATTCATGTATGTATGAAATGGGGTGGGGACATTATAAAAAGTCTTGTATGTTATGATAAGGTAACTTACTGATGACCTTAAACCAGAGTTGTGCTGGCAGAGGAGTAGATGCAGAAGCCTGATTATAGTGGGCTGAAGAATGAATAGCGGGTAAAGCCATGGAAACGGTAAGTACAAACCAGTAGTCTGCAAAGTGAGGTGGATGCAACCCTAGAGGTATATAAGATGATCCACTGGGTGTGGGAAGAAAATAGTCCTTTTTTTTTTTTTGAGATGGAGTCTCGCTCTGTCGCCCAGGCTGGAGTGCAGTGGCCGGATCTCAGCTCAATGCAAGCTCTGCCTCCCGGGTTTATGCTATTCTCCTGCCTCAGCCTCCCGAGTAGCTGGGACTACAGGCGCCTGCCACCTCGCCCGGCTAGTTTTTTTTGTATTTTCAGTAGGGATGGGGTTTCACTGTGTTAGCCAGGATGGTCTCGATCTCCTGACCTCGTGATACGCCTGCCTCGGCCTCCCAAAGTGTTGGGATTACAGGCGTGAGCCACCGCGCCCAGCCACAATAGTTCTATTTTTATTAGTTTTATCTAGAAAGTTGAAAAGAAATTAAGCTTTACTAATTGACACTGAATTGACACTGGTACCCAGACCTGAACCATAAATCAAATGTTCCCCATGTCACAAACAAAAGGAAAGCATCTTGAGGGAAGAGTTAAAATTCCACGTTACAGAAGGGTAGCAGTAATGTCCTTCCTTCCTGGTCATTCATTCGCTTTCTTCACTGGTCATATTACAATTTACATATGCCCACTTAACTGGGTTTATATATTTTATCCAGTTTTAACTAAACCAATTCTTGTAAAATGAATAAACTATTTTAAATAAATCCTATAATATAAAGACACCAACATTGAAGATAATAAGTAGCATAAGCAAAAGATAAGAAAATGGCAGAGTCTTTTGTATGCCATATCATGAGTCAAAACAAGGACAATCCAAACAGATCTGACAAGAAGCTAGTTTTAGAAAAACTGGAAATTATCTGTAACATGAATTTACAACTACTACGATACTAAGGAGTCTTGCCTTAAGTACTGTATTAGTCCCATAAAGGAATAGCTGAGACTGGGTAATTTATATAAAGAAAGGCTTATTTGGCTTACAGTTTTGCAGGCTGTACAAGCATGACACTTGTATCTTATTGGCTTCTGGTGAGGGCCTCAGGAAGCTTACAATTATGGTGGAAGACGAAGGGAAAGCAGGTGTATCATACAGCAAGAGCAGGAGCAAGAAAGAGGGGGAGAAGGTGCTAGGTTCTTTTAACAGCTAGATCTCGAGTGATCACAGAGTGAGAACTCACTTGTTACAGGGAGGACAGCACCAAGCATTCATGAGGATCTACCCCCATGACTCAAACACCTCCCACTAGGTCCACCTCCAACATTGGAGGTCACCTTTCAACATGAGATTTGGTGGGGACAAAACATCCAAACATATCAAGTATCTAATGTGCCCAGAGCTATCAGCTAATGATAGTTCAAAGCCACCACAATTAACAAGGTACTTAAACAGTAATTGTGCAGAACGTAAAGAAAAACCTCTGCTATTTGATAATTTTTTTTTTTTTTGAGACAGAGTCTCACCCTGTTGCCCAGGCTGGAGTGCAGTGGTGCGATCTCAGCTCACTGCAACCTCTGCCTCCCAGGTTCAAGCAATTCTCCCGCCTTAGCCTCCCAAGTAGCTGGGACTACAGGCATGCATCATCACGTCCAGCTAATTTTGTATTTTTAATAGAGACGACGTTCCTCCGTGTTGGTCAGGCTGGTCTCGAACTTCCAGTTGGCCTCAATTGATCTGCCCACCTCAGCCTCCCAAAGTGCTGGGATTACAGGCGTGAGCCGCCATGCCCAGCTGATAATTTTAAAAGTCTGTGGCAGGTTAATTTTAAAAATCTATTTTAGCCGGGCGCGGTGGCTCCAGCCTGTAATCCCAGCACTTTGGGAGGCCGAGACGGGCGGATCACGAGGTCAGGAGATCAAGACCATCCTGGCTAACATGGTGAAACCCCGTCTCTACTAAAAAATACAAAAAAACTAGCCGGGCGAGGTGGCAGGCGCCTGTAGTCCTGGCTACTCGGGAGGCTGAGGCAGGAGAATGGCGTAAACCCAGGAGACGCAGCTTGCAGTGAGCTGAGATCCGGCCACTGCACCCAGCCTGGGCAACAGAGTGAGACTCTGTCTCAAAAAAAAAAAAAGAAAAGAAAAAAAGAAATTGAAAAAAAAAAATCTATTTTAAAATATTAGTCTGTATGTTATCCCTTTTTATTGTTTATATATAATTTCATTATCTATTTCATATGTCAGCTTAGCAGCATATATATATAAGGTATATGTAAATAAATATATTCAAGGGTGTATTCAAAAATTTTTACTGATTAGGAATATGATCAAAATATTTAGAGGCTAATGGCACAGAAAACACTGTCAAAAAACTTAGCTGTGAAGGGAAGGGAAGAAACAGGGTCATATCTCTGAGGTGATAAAGATCAGAGATTTTTTTTCCTCAAAAAAGGGATAGATCTCAGCATGTCACATATTGAAGGGATAAAGCCCAAAGAAGAGACTGAAGAACGAGAAGAGGAGTTCAATGCTGAAATAAGGCCTCAAGAGGCAGAAGAAAAAGGTGTGGGCATGTTAACCTTGGGCAGGGAGAGAGCCACTTAATTTCCTGAGATTGGCAGAAAACAGGAAAGAACAGGTACATTTTACAGTACATTTATAGGTAGGGATGGGGAATTAAGGGTTTAAGAACGATCCTGCTTGACAGTTTCCAATTAGCCTCTTAAGAGGTCAGCAAGATCATCTATCTATCCATCTCTTCATCCAATTAATATTTATTAAGCATTTACTAAGTATACCTGTTCTAGGTATTGGGTATATAATGGCAGGCAAGACAGACACAATCTTCACTCTTTTTAAGCATACAATTTTCTTTTTTTTTTTTCTCAGATGGAGTCTTGCTCTGTCTCCCAGGCTGGAGTGCAGTGGCCCCATCTCAGCTCACTACAATCTCAGCCCCCTAGGTTCAAGCGATTCTCCTGTCTCAGCCTCCTGAGTAACTGGGACTACAGGTGCCCGCCACCACACCCATCTAATTTTTATATTTTTTGTAGACACGCAGTTTCACAATGTTGGCCAGGCTGGCCTCGAACTCATGACGTCAGGCGATCCACCCACCTTGGCCTTCCAAAGTGCTGGGATTACATACAATTTAATGAAGGAGAGAAACAATAAACAAGTGGAAAAATAAAAGATGAAGATTATTTCAGTTAGTGATAAGTATCATGAAAAATAAAAAGCAGATGATAAGGTAGTGACAAGATATGTGTGTGTGTGGTGGCAGGGGGCTGGGAGGGGGGTCGTAATCTAAATTAGGCAATCATGGAAGGCCTAACTGAGGAAATGACATTTGAGCTAAGTTCTCAGTGTCAAGAAGGACTCAGCCTCTTAAAGATCTGGGAAAAGGATTCCAGGCAGTAGACAAAGAAAGTGTAAAGGCCCTAATAAGGAATCTGTGTCTAAGGAAGAGAAAGAAGAGCAGAGTAGCTTCAATACAGTCATGCAGATTGTGGAATAGTAGGCTCCTGGAGGCAAGGGAAGTGGCTCCTTGCCGTGCAAATGTGTTGCTTGATAACAGAAACACGGATGCTGTTGGGGCAGAGAGTTGCCAAGGTGAAGGCCAATGCCTCAGATCCAATTCCATGGATTCATCCAATACAACACAACCAGAGATGGTTTCCCTCATTCAGAAGTTACTGGCATATTGCCATGATAACAGCATTCTGCCCAATTTATTAGGCAGAGACTCTGACACTTTAGCATGATATTCTGCCCTGAAGTCTTGTGGAAAGGGCTGAGATTTAATCCAGATGTCAGGCTTCAATGGCCATGCTAAGATGTATTTGAAGGCTTTAAGCTCTCTCATAATCTCACAACCCCTACCCCATGTTGCCAGGCCACCCCAAATATCCATAAATAAAAACTAAGTAAAAACATGTTATCTTCTGAGGATAAGGGGGTGCAGAAGGCCTTTAGAGAATTGCAAAGGTTTGGCAGAATCATACACATAGAATGAAAGCAGGAACTGACCAGGGGAAACAGATTTTCTACATGAGACTGCATATCATAAACACATGTACAGTGATAAAAAGTTTTTTCCTCTTAATCCTTAAGACAGAGAAAAGCCATGAAAAGACTTAAAGTAGAAATCTGCTTTTTGAAAAACACCTCTGTGTGCAGTGGAGAAGATGGAGCCATCTGTCAGGTTAGGTAAAACTTTCCCTTAGGGCTCAGCAGCCTATGGAGAAAGAAGGTGGGCTGAGAAAGAAGAAGGTGGGCTGAGAAAGAAGGTGGGCTGAGAAAGAAGGTGGGCTGATCTAGGGTTGAGTGCTTTAAGACTGGCAGGACATGGTAATGGAGTGGAGTAGGTTGAAATGATGAACAAATGTTTTAGAATAGAGATGGAAGAAAGGAAATCTACAAGAGGACTTACAGATAGGAGAAAAAGGAATCATCAGAGGACTAGAGGTCTGGAAAAGGCCAGGACAGGTATCATTTGAGCAAGGAAGACTTTCTTATCATGACAGACCATACGGACGTTGCCCTTTGAATTCTATTAGCAATTATTATTTGAATAATTTACTGGGAGACTACTCAAAAAATATCTGTGATATCTCTCTATTCTTGTCTTGAATTGTTATTTAGCTTTTCGTAACATTTATGTCTTTTCTCCTTATAAAAAAAAATAAAGCAGATGATAAGACAGTGACAAGATATGTGTGTGCGGGGGAGGGGGGTCTTAATCTAAACTGGACAGTAAGGGAATTTAGTCTCCATGTTCCTCCAGGTATGCATTGTGAAGTCTCTAAGAACAGTGCTCAGCTATAGTTCAGAAAACATCTGTTCACCTAGATGACTGTCATTTACAGAGAGTCAGCTTAAAGAGTTAAGAGCTTTATGCTAACAACAAAACCAACCCAAACCCCTTCTCGATCTCTCCAAAGTAAATTCTCCTTTTCTGTATAAGTATATAAACTTATTCATGTCTAATACAGCACTCATCAAAACTCTACTTATTTACTTACAAATCTGTCTTATCTATTGATTAGCGAGTCATGGAGAACAGAGACTGTGCTGTATTCATCTTTGTTACTCAACATAGTGCCTAACACATAGTAGTGCTTAATTAATAAACAGAAATGAAATCACTCAATTTTCAAACATGTATTAAAAGTCTGCCTTGTGTAATTACAAGACTGAGTATTGTTAAAATATTAATACAACCCAAAGAATTCTATAGGTTCAATGCAATCCTTATGAAAATCCCCATGACATTCTTTTGAGAAATAGAAAAACCCACCTTAAAATTCATATGGAATCTCAAGGGACTCTGAATAGCCAAAATAATCTTGAAAAAGAACAAAGCTGGAGAACTCACTCACACTTACTCATTTCAAAACTTACTATAAAGCTACAGTAACCAAAACAGTGTATTACTGGCCTGAAGCCATACAGACAAATGAAATAGAACAGAGAGCTCAGAAATAAGCTCTCACATATATATATATATATTCAAAGGTTTGGTAGAATCATATATACAGGATGAAAGGGGGAACTAACCAAGAGAAACAGATTTTCCACATGAGACTACATATCATAAATACTTGCACAATGATCCCCCACCAATCCTGCTGCCAAAAAGTTTTCTCTTAATCCTTAAGACAAAGAGGAGCCAAAACAAGATTTAAAGCAGACATTGGCTTTTGAAAAACACCTCTGTGTGCAGTGGAGAAGACGGAGCCATCTTAATGAATAAATGAAAAGAGTTATGGAGATGGATGGTGGTGATGGTTGCACATTAAATAGAACCACCAAATTGTATACTTAAAAGATGGCAAATTTTATTTTACTGTATTTTACCACTATAGAAAAAAACTGAAAGAAAAAAAGACTGCTATGTTTAATACATTATATTTAGCATTGTAATAAGCTGTTATTAGGTATTGTATTGCCTATACTGTCCCCTTCAATATGTGAGACAAAATGAATTAGTCTAAACAAAGAAACAGTAACAAAAAGCTTTAGAAATACCAACGTACTCAGTGAGTAAAAGAAAATGAGATTGAGAGCCTAAAATAAATTAAATCAGATCTGATCTTTCCCTCTTCTCATCAGCATATAGGCCATCCTGATTTCTTCCCTTCTCTCCAAAATAAAATAAAACCACAACGACATGCCAACTTTTTTGGGCTAAGTATTTCTGCATAAGCTTGTTGATTATGGACTGGAGTGCCGAAAATACTTTCAGGCACACAGAGATGAACAGAATTAGGATGTCCTTCAATGGAGCAAAAAAGGTGGATCATACCAACAACCTACCTGTTACCACTAAGTATAGACAAAAAGGAAATGAAAGAGAATAGATTTAAAAAACCATCTAAAATGTTGATTAGTGGAAATCAAGGTCAAGGTCTGCTATCTTCGCGCCCTAACTCATTTCATCTCTATGTCCACGACCTCTTGACTTCTCTGAAAAAATGGCACTGTCTTACAAAGACAGAAAAAGTTGCCAGGCTGTTTTTTTTTTAAACTTACTTTTCTCCGAAAGCACCTTTATAGGCTCCTAACATGTATATATCATAGGACTTATCTGGCTTCAGAAACATTTGGATTAAAAGAAAGATTTCTTAACTTGATCACAGGATAAACATAGGCATAGTTCCTAAACAGCATATCAAAATCAACAAACAACTATTAAAGAAATATTTAAAACAGTAAATATTCTAAAAGCCAGTATGTTTATCATAATACTAATAGAAGTAGCACATCAGTGGCACAGTGGCAGTGGTGGTGGCAGCAGCAGCAAGTGCCATTTACTGATTGTTTTCTCGTTGCCAGGGAAGAGGCGCTTTATGAACCTCTCATTTAATCATCATCACAACTCTTTGGGTTTGATGATAATGCAGAACCATACACTATACTACCCAGGGTTACCTATTTTATTAAACTTTTCTTTAAAGCAAATCAAAGTGTCCAAAAAACAGTAAAAACAAACTTAGAAAATAACTTTTAAAAATGGAATTTGAGATGTTACTTTGAAATCCTTTAGAAAAATTTTTATGCTTAAAACACACACACACACAGAAAAACTGTTTTCAGGGGCTTCCTAAAATAGCACTTTGAGGTTAGTGTCATTTTCATTGTATTTAAATGGATTAGCCTACAGTCATTACTGCTCAAAATGATACTAATAACTCTAATTCTGATTAAAGGAACATGCAAGGCCATTCCAGATAAACTGTTAAGTCAGCAGCAACCTCAATCTCCCAGGAAAGTCTTTGAGAAATACTCATAGATCCTGTCTGTGGCTCTAGGCATACTCCTTACTTGCAGTGAAGCTGATACCAAAGTAACTGTTAAGAAAAAAGAAAATTTAAAGAAAACAGCAAGCATCACTAAGGAAAATAAATCTGACTTTAAAAAAAAATCTTTATTTTAAAAACCTCTATTATATAGTTTTGCTCTCTTTCAACAAATACTGGGTGCTGCGTCAAGATATTAAATTCATTATTTGGAGAAATCTTTGGCAATGTATTTGTGACTAGTACAGCAATTTTGGTCAAAGTGCTTTTCTTTCACATCCTTGTATAATTCGTTAACTTGTGATATCTGACTTCTTAAAAAAAAAACCAATTTACGTCGGGTGCGCTGGCTCATGCCTGTAATCCCAGCACTTTGAGAGGCCGAGGCGGGCAGATCACGAGGTCAGGAGATTGAGACCAGGAATCCTGGCTAATACAGTGAAACCCCGTCTCTACTAAAAATACAAAAAAATCAGCCAGGCGTGGTGGTGGGTGCCTGTAGTCCCAGCCACTCAGGAGGCTGAGGCAGGAGAATGGCATGAACCCGGGAGCTTGCGGTGAGCCGAGATTGCGCCACTGCTCTCCAGCCTGGGTGACAAAGTGAGACTCCGTCTCAAAAAAAAAAAAAAAAAAAAAATCAACTTACTCTTGGGCTTATAAGACCGTTTTCTTTTAGTTTTAGGGTCCAAATTTCTAGTGTCTCTTAATTACGAAAAAAAATTACATTGGGTCAAAATGCTTAATAAAATCTTGTTAGGATATGATTTATTGTAGTTAATCTGATTTTCTTAAAGGTACTGTTTTAAGAAAACTAAAGGAATGTTTGATTTGTAGCTACAGAAAAAAATTACACTTTTAATCAAGAAGAAAACAGTCTTTTGACAGGCTGCAGGGCAGGGAGTACACTGAGATAACCTACCAGCAAATTCAGTACAATATCAAATAATAAGTTGCTGATCATAACTAAAATAATATGGATTTGATTGAAAAATAACAATTAAGCATGTTTCATTTTACACTCTGGCTGTGTTTCTATAGTTTTATTTAAGCCATATTTTGGAAAATTGAATATTTTAAGCATTCAAAAAGGAATTTCTACTACTAAGAATAACCCTACGTTAAATGTAGAGTTAATGCCAAAGTAATTTGCTTGCAGATACGAGTTTATCTGAATTGTTTAAAACGTCATTTGTATTCATGTATAATAAAGCACTATGAGTTGTATCATGATGAAGTCAGAACTCTTGTTACAAATCTGATCCAGAATGGAAAGAGAACTGGAAAAATGCATTAATTCTTATTCAGTTGTTCTCAGAGTACGATAAATTTTTACAGCAGTCCATTAATAGTTCTAACGGACAAGTTGCAAAATTTGAACTATTTTGTTTATTTATTTGAGACAGGGTCTCGCTTTGTCACCCAGGCTGGAGCGCAGTGGCGGAATCTCGGCTCATGGCAACCTTCGCCTTCCGAGGTTCAAGAGATTCTCCCACCTCAGCCTCCCAAGCAGCTGGGACTACAGACGTGTGCCACCACACCCAGCTAATTTTTGTATTTTTAGTAGCGATAGGGTTTTGCCAGGCTGAGCTCAAGTGATATGCCCGCCTCAGTCTCCCAAAGTGCTAGCATTACAGGCATGAGCCACGGCACCCAGCTGAACTATTTTATATATTTTATTTATTTTAAAAATTAATTAATTTATTTTTTGAGATGCAGTCTCACTCTGTTGCCTAGGCTGGAATGCAGTGGTGCGACCTTGGTTCACTGCAACCTCCAACTCCCAGGTTCAGCGTTTCTGCTGTCTCAGCCTCCTGAGTAGCTGGGATTACTGGCATGTACCACCATGCCCAGCTACGTTTTTTGTATTTTTGGTAGACACAGGGTTTCACCATGTTGTCCAGGCTGGTCTCGAACTCCTGACCTCAAGTGATCCACCTGCCTCGGCCTCCCAAAGTGTTGGGATTACAGGCATGAGCCACCACGCCCAGCCTATTTTATATATTTTAATACTAGACAGTAGGCCCTAATTCTTTCAAGTTTTTTTAAAAAATAAAACTATCATTGCCAAAATATATACTTTTTGGTAAGTACTCGTCAAATGAAATTAGTCAAGAGTACTGGTTAAGTGTAGTAATTAAAAGCAGGGTTTAAATCCCAGTTCTTCCACTTGTTAGGGCTGTATAATCTCAGATAAATTGCTTGATCTTTCTATGCATCAGTTTCCTCATATTGAAAGGGAAAAATTGCAGAATCTACCTTATAATGTTGGTGTGGTGATTAAAAGAAGTTAATCTTTATAAAGCACTTAGCAAAATGCCACAGGGTAAGTGTTCAATAACTGTGTACTATTACTGTTGTGCTGGATAAAACCAAGAACAGCAACTATTTGTGGCATTTGCAACAAATGCCAAATTCTCTTCTCCTGTTGAGCCTCAATGTAACAAAGTGAAAGGGGGCAGAATAAAAATTTCTCACCAGGGCACAGTAATGATTTCCGTGATCATGATTTCTGACCTACCAGTTACCTGATTTACTGCAGTATTTTCACTTCCTTGTGCTTATAACAATTGAAATTAGATGCATAAAACCAACAAGAACTGATGACGTCCTTCATTGCGATGTCAATACAGAGCTTACCCACCTGTGTAGCTCTTCTGTTTTGTCTTCAGTTGGACCTACGATTAGTAAACAATGACGAAGGACAGCTGCCATTACACGGAACTGATGAGAATCACTCTATGGCAAATAAAAAAGAGGAGAGGAAAAATTGGGGGTTGAATGCCTTAACAGTGGGGTCTGCTACTTTACTACATCTCTTGCCCACCCCAAACAATCATTCTTATACCATACATTGTAGATGGCAGAATATCCTAGGAAGAATTCCTGAGGCAATACTAAGTAAACAGTCACTATCTCATATGAACAACCATAACCACTTCCAGAAATGCTGACCTAGCCACTCTGGTTTACCTTCTTAAGATTCAATTCCACTAGAGATTTTTTTTCATTTCCAAAAAGCCGAAATTCATTTGTTGTATGGTGCACTGTTCAGTTTACTAATCATCATAAAAGTTCCAACAGATGTGATGCTACCAGGTTATTTCAGAGACTGGTTGTACATCCTTAATAAAAATGTCTCATCTTAACTTTCAAAGCAATAAATCCACCAACTTCATTTTAATCAATCTTAATATCCTAATTCCCCCAGAACTACCAGCAAGTAATGAAAAACAAGTGATCTCCAATATTTACTCATTGGCAGTGGTATTAAAGAGACACAGGCAGTTAGAGCAAAGAAGGCCAACAGCAGGAAATAAACTAAGCCCTGAATAATCATTTGGTTTACTTCTTCATTTTTAGTGAGATCTTGGACCATTACACTTTCTTTAATTATCTGCATCAAAGTCATTATCTTTCTTCTTCCAGATTTTAAATAATTAAGAAGACATATGAAATTAGAGATAATTGTGATAGAGAGCCTGGATATGCCATATTTCAGGAAGACTCCAACTACCTCAAAAACTACTAAAAAAGTATAAAACTTTTTTTTTTTGAGATGGAGTTTTGCTCTTGTCGCCCAGGATGGAGTGCAATGGTGTGATCTCAGCTCACCACAACCTCTGCCTCCTGGGTTCAAGCAATTCTCCTGCTCAGCCTCCTGAGTAGCTGGGATTATAGGTGCCCGCCACCACACCCGGCGAATTTTTTTTTAATTTTTATTTTTAGTAGAGACAGGGTTTTTTCACCATGTTGGCCAGGCGGGTCTTCAACTCCTGACCACAGGTGATCCACACGCCTCAACCTCCCAATGTGCTGGGATTACAGGAGTGAGCCACCGCGGCTGGCCAAAACTTCTTAATGTATCATTGATTTCAAGTCCATGTGAAGTGATATATTTTCGTAAGTTACACACATATATCTTATATTCATATATAGAACTCACATAACCCTTCTAGGAAGATGTCTCATAAAATCTAGCAAGCAATTAGAGCACACTTTCACAACTCATAATGTGGACAATAATATTTTAAACATAACATCATCATGTATAGAGTTGGTTGAGAAGAGGGCCTCAGTGGCATAATGGAAATAAAGGCACTGCACTTGCGGTCAGGAGTCTAGGCTGTCACTTCAGACAAGTCATATAGTTTCTCCAAGCCTCAGTTTCCCCACATGAATCTCCAAATACTGGAGGGTTCTGTCAGGGTTACAAAGGATTAAAGAAAATGATATGCATGAAAGTGCTTTAATACTTTCAATAAAACATTTGAAGGTTAGGGGGAAGGATAACAGAGGAAGAGAACAAAAGGCAAGACTGACAAGAGCTGAAACAAATGATAAATCATTGTAGGGGGAAAGGGGAAAAACAAAGAGGGACTACTGGAATGACAGACTCTAAGACTGGCAGGGTTGGAATGAATGTTGTCCCATTCACTATCCATCTCAAACACCTGAATTAAAATTCTCTCATATGTTAAATACCCATATGAAACGCATTCATTACTTAACTCTTGATAAGATCATATTTCCCTCGGTTTTAAAAATTAACTAGGGATTACACTTCCTTTTAAATTATATTTTCCTTTATTTTAGATAATAATCTATTTTCATGCTGATGTTGACAGGCTTTCGTAAATGTATCCATTTTGGTCTTTTCATTATTTGCAGCTGCAAAGCAAAATTCTACTTTTTACCCTAGTTCTACCTTTTCCAGTTTTGATAACATCAGTTCCCAGGTTGTACCCTATGTCTACAATGTCCTCTTTTACTCTAAATCCACTAAATTAGCTCCATTTCTCTACTCAAAACAACTACTAAAATCTCTGGATTGTTTGCCTCTGCTCTGCATCACTGGTTCCTTTGCACACTCCAGGTCTCAGCTAAAGTATCTTCTCTGAGACGACTCTTTTTTCTCTCATGAAATCATAATTTGTAATTTCACATTTGTTTACTTGCATATACTTTGTTTCCTCCACTAATCTATTACCTTAATGAGGAAAGAGGGTGTGTGTTTAATAGGTCATCAATAAATTTTAATGTAAAGTATACTATACAAACAGAAACATGCACAAATCATAAGTGTAGAGCTAAATTTTGACAAAATAAGCACACCCATATAACCAATATAAAAATCATGCAATGCCAAGATTAAGAATCCCAGAATTCTTTCCATACCCCCTTCAAATGACCATCTTCCGTCCCTCACGGGTAATTCTAACTTGTTAATGTCACAGGTAGTTTGGTTGTTACTGAACTTTATACGTATAGAATCATAAAATACAGACTCTTGTGTTAGTTTGTGAGATTCATTCACATTACTCTGTGTAGTTGCAGTCTCTTCTTTGTCACCGTTTGAGAGCAGTGCTATCTGAAGTATGTTTGTGTTCCACTGCTGCTCCCCACCCTGTTCATCACTGGTCTGCAACACCAGGAGTACAGAAGGTATATGTGAACATTTAGAAACTTTTGAGCAGTTTGGCATTGTGTGTAATATTGTATTACACAAGAGTTTCATTCTGACAGATTTTTAGAGAAAAAAGTCTGGTCCTTCACCTACAGATAGGTTAAGAAAGCACTGCTATATAGTATTCCAATGTATGAATATGCCACAATTTACTTATCTACTCTACTCCTGATTGACACTTGGATTGTTTCCAGCTTGGGGCTATCTCGAAAAGCGCTGTTGTGAACATAATTTTTACATGTCATTTGATATCGACAGGTATACACCCTAGAGAGGAGATGCTGAGTCATAGGTTATATCCATATGTCAAGCTTTACAAGGTACTGCTAAGTGTTTCCAAATACTTACACCAATTTATACTCCACCAGTTGCTCTACAGGGGCACCAATCAATACTTGTTAGAGTCAGCCTTTTTAATTTTAGTCATTCTCATGGATGTGTAGTGATTTCTTGATTGTAGTATGCATTTTTCTGGTGACTAATAAAGTTGGACACCTTTTCGTGTGTTTATTACTCATTGGGATATCTCTTTTGTGAAGTTCCTGTTCAAGTCCTTTGCTTATTTTTCTATTGGGGTGTCTGATTTTTATTTTTATGGGTTTGTAGGCCTTTTTAATGTATTCTGAAGAGAGTCATTGCACATATCCTCCTCCTGGTGTCTTGCCTTTTTGCTTCTTTTGATGAATTCACTTTAATGAAAATCGATTTGTCATTTCTTTCCTTTATGGTAGGATCCTTATTTTGTCCTGTTTTAGAAATCTTTGCTTATTTAAGAAATGTTTGATTTGTATGAGATAAAGTCATAAAGATACTCTTCAGTGAGCTTTATTATTTACCTTGTATATTTAGGTCTCTTATCCATCTCAAATTAATTTTTTGTGTATGGTATAAGATAGGGATTCGAATTCATTTTTTTCCACATGGCCATACAATTTATAAAGCCCTGTTTATTTAAAAGCCCATTCTTTCACTACTGTACTTCAAAGTTACCTGTAAGTCAGCTGATGGTATCAACTCTATTTATTCTATTCCATTAGTTTATGTCTCAATAAATATTTGTTGGATAAGTGCTATCATTTAAGAAGTCTTAACAAAGTAAACACTATTTTCTACTGTTGGTTATTCTACTGTGTGACCTCCCACAAGTAATTGAAACTCTCTATCTTCACTGTCATTTGTCAAATGGGGTTAATGCTCCTGTCTCACAAAGATGCCAGCAATGAAATGCAATTGCTTTTCATAAAACATTATATAAACACAGCTTTTACAACTATTTATTAATTGCTTCCTGATTTAGTTTTGATATTTTCAGGGCATCAATATTCTCTCCTCCTGAAATGATACCACCTTCAAAGGCTGAGAGAGAAAAGAAGTCCGTAAGGATGAAGGGCAAAGGAAGAGAAAGACAGCAAGCAGGCTTGGTTATGATAGTGAAAATCAAAATGAGGTAACATTAAAACAGAGAAAAAAACTCAGGAAATTCTTTGGGATCTCTTTATATAGCTTTCACATCTTAATTACAGATTCCACTACTGCATATTTCCTTCAAGGTCTCTAAAATAATCACGGAACTAACCCCTTTTGTGACATTCCTAATTAACTTCTATGGACACTCACTATGGACACTCACTGTTTTATCTCATTCAAATGACTACTCAGATACTTGTACTTCTCTGTGTGCACTGGGTTCTCTGTTTCTAACATGCCTGCTGGTATGTACTTTCTTATTACGTTGCACTGATACCTTGGAAGCATACGAGAAGGGAATGTGGTCTTCATTCTAGGGATCCCTTACAGTCCCAAGAATAACATGCTCTCTTCCATCAACAGAGATATTTAGAAAAGTGTTAAAGCAGGAGGAAGACAAGACCATTTCAATTAACTTTTCTAAAACTGACTTTGTATCCTGCTAAAGAAATCAACTGGCTTTTTAAAACACACTACACCTTTAGGAAAGGGAGTCAGAGGTTGATTCTACATGTGGAAATAAGGCTAGCTACATTTCTCATCGAATGGAAAGCAACTCCAAATTAATCTGCTGATGGCATCAGCAGGCAGACACGAATTTAACACTGAGGCATGAATCTAAAATGAACAAATTGCAATAATTTGCTAAACCTCAAGAAAAACCTAGTCATTAATTTTCTATTTTTGGTGAACTATAAATGAAAGTGGTCATAAAAATAACTAGAACAGTTTAAAACCAAATGTTTGCATTTTCTGTAACTATAAAGCTGTGAAATAGGCAAAGATTTTAAAAAGTGAAATGTCCAGGGTTTGAAAAGGCATAAACCAACAATATTTTTCTGAAGGTAAATTTGGCAACATATATAAAAACACCTTGAAACTTTGAAACCCTCTGGCCCACCAATTTCAGAAACACATCTACAAAAATTTTATAAGAAAAATCACTAGAATTTAAAAACAGCAAGCAACTGCAAACAATCTTTTAATTGTCTTCAAAAGGGAGATTTGTTAAAGGTTGATACATCTTTCCTTAGGAAGGAATACTCCTAAGTATAAAACACTGACATATATATTTTTAAAATATTTATCTATTTTTAAACTTCTCTTTTTTTTTTTTTTCCCTGAGAAAGAGACGCTGTTACCCAGGCGAGAGTGTGGTGGCACAACCATGCAGCCTTAACCTTCTGGGCTCAAGAAGGTCATGGAGGTCAACCACCTCAGCCTCCCAAGTAGCTAGGACTATAGGCACATGCCACAATGCCTGGATAATTTTTATCTTTTTTAATTTTTTGTAGAGATCAGGTCTCACTATGTTGCCCAGGCTGATCTCAAACCTGTGGGCTCAAGCCATGCTCCTGTCTCAGCCTCCCAAAGTGCTAGGATTACAGGCCTGAGCCACCACTGCACCTAGCCATATTCATTTGCATAGGCCTCTTTATAAGTATGTATTATTTCACAAGAAGTTAGAAGGTGGTTGTCAAAAATTTCTTTTGGGTTGCAGAATCCATTTTATCCCCCAAATTAAATCTTAATTACAACCTGTATTTAAAGAAAAGCAATAGCAACAGCAAGAACAATTGGTGCTCTGTATTTAAAGTGAGGGTGAGGAACTTGGAACACTGTCCAATTGCTCCCAGAGCCCACTGCTAGAAACCTTATGGCTTAAAGAAACACATGTTGAAAACCTACTCTTTTTTTTTTTTTTTTTGAGACGGAGTCTCGCTCTGTCGCCCAGGCTGGGGTGCAGTGGTGCGATCTTGGCTCACTGCAAACTCCGCCTCCTGGATTCACGCCACTCTCCTGCCTCTGCCTCCCAAGTAGCTGGGACTACAGGCACCCTCCACCACGCCCGGCTAATTTTTTGTATTTTTAGTAGAGATGGGTTTTCACCATGTTAGCCAGAATGGTCTTGATCTTCTGACCTTGTGATCTGCCTGCCTCGGCCTCCCAAAATGCTGGGATTATAAGCATGAGCCACCACACCCAGCCGAAAACCTACTCTTTATGAATTTTTATTATGAAGAAAAAAGGCTAAGATTATTAAATGACTGCATTTTTGTAAAAATGTACATATATATTTGTTTATCTACTATACAATTAAGAATAGTTAGAAAGATATACTCCAGCTGGGCGCAGTGGCTCACACCTGTAATCCCAGCACTTTGAGGGGCCGATGCGGGTGGATCACAGAAGTCGGTAGTTTGAGACCAGCCTGACCAACATGGAGAAATCCTGTCTCTACTAAAAATACAAAATTAGCCAGGGGTGGTGGCGCATGCCTATAATCCCAGGTATTCGGGAGGCTGAGGCAGGAAAATAACTTGACCCAGGAGGCAGAGGTTGCGGTGAGCCAAGATTACATCATTGCACTCCAGCCTGGGCAACAAGAGGGAAACTCCATCTCAAAAAAAAAAGAAAGATACACACCAAAAGAGGCAAACAGTGCTTGGTGCAGTAGCTCACATCTGTAATCCCAACTACTTGGGAGGCTGAGGTAGGAGGATTGCTTGAGGCTACGAGTTCAGGACCAGCCTGAGCAACATAGCAAGACCCATGTCTTAAAAGAATAAAAAACAGGTTGGGCACGGTGGCCCACGCCTGTAATCTCAGCACTTTGGGAGGCCGAGGCAGGCAGACCACAAGGTCAGGAGATCGAGACCATCAACACGGTGAAACTCCGTCTCTACTAAAAATACAAAAAACTTAGGGCATGGTGGCAGGCACCTGTAGTCCCAGCCACTCAGGAGGCTGAAGCAGGAGAAAGGCGTGAACCCGGGAGGCGGAGCTTGCAGTGAGCCGAGATGGTACCACGGCACTCCAGCCTGGGCAAGAGAGCGAGACTCCATCTCAAAAATAAATAAATAAATAAATAAATAATAATTAGCTGAGTGTGGTGGCCTGCACTTGTAGTCCCAGCTACTTGGGAGGATAGCTTGAGCACAAGAGTTTGAGGCTGCAGTGAACTATGATCACACCACTGCATTCCAGCCTAGGCAGCAGACAAGACCCTATTTCTTTAGTTAAAAAAAAGAGGCCAGGCGCAGTGGCTCATGCCTGTAATCCTAGCACTTGGGGAGGACGAGGCGGGTGGATCATGAGGTGAGGAGTTCAAGACCAGCCTGGCCAACATGGTAAAACACCGTCTCAACTAAAAATACAAAATTAGCCAGGCGTGGTGGTGCATGCCTGTAATCCCAGTTACTCTGGAGGCTGAGGCAGGAGAATTGCTTGGATCCAGGAGCCAGAGGTTGCAGTGAGCTAAGATTGCGCCACTACACTCCAGCCCGGGCGACAGAGCAAGACTGGCTCAAAAAAAAAAAAGAAAGAAAAAAGAAGAAAAAAGTGCTTATCTTTTGAGTGGTGAGTTTACAGGTAATTTGTATTTTCTTATTGCTTATATGCCTTTTTCCTCGATATTATACAATGAGCATATATTATTTTCATAAAAAGGAAAATAACGTTTATTTTAAAAGTTGGATTCTTCTGTACCACAAGTTTTCCATATCCTTTTATTTCAGTCACTGTTTTAAAATTCTGGCAATTCTTTAGGGGCTTGCCCAACTGAAGTAAACTGTCTTTTGTCTGACAATCAAGGAGCTATTAAAATCCAGGTAAATGGGCTCTTAGTAGCAAGTTTCTTTGTACTCTGGCGAAAGACTTTCTTTATGCCATGTTGTGGGTCCCTCACTAGAAAGTACCCTATGCTTTGGTCTCTGTCTTTCATACACTGTTTAACTTCCAAAAAATGTTCATCCCCCAATTTTTTATCCCCCGGTTTTGCAAATGGCTAAATCATTCTGTTTTCAGATCTCAGGACATACCTTCAGAAAATTTCTCTTACTAAGTGTTCTCAATCAATGCGCTCTTTCTCTCCTAGCACTTAAGAGAATTTGAATTATATATGTGTTTACTGATTTATTACCTATCTCACCTAAAAAAACCAAAGTTTCATGAAGGCAAAGACAATGCCTATTCTTTGCCAAAATATTACACAATGCTCGGCATAATGTCTAGCAATTGACCATAAATATTCACTGACTGACAGACTGATTGGATGAATGAATGACTAAATGTCTGCTAAAAGTTGACTCTGGAAACTCATGAAGACATTCTTATCTAACTGGGTTGGCAAGAATCTTATTTTCAATAGTATTTAAATTTCTGAGCACTTCAATAATAGCCCAGAGTCACATTAAATGTATATATTTTATGATGGCTATATCAACTGACTCACAACAGGTACTAGGTCAGAGATACCCGCTCCAGGATTATGGATCCTTTTCATGTATCTTTTGGAGATTAAATATTCTATAACACAGAATGAGTATTTGCTACTTCAACATTTTCTAAAGCTTCTTCTAGCTCCGATATTACTTATAACTGAAGTACACTAATGAGGGATAATCTCAATATACTGATATTTATTACCTGTCATCCATTTCATACATATACTGATGTGTAGTCACTGAATTTTAAACCCTTTTTTGTCAGGAATCTGAACAGTGTGAGCTACTATTTTGGGTATAATTTAAATAATAGGGGGCTCTAACATGGCAAACCAACAGTCTCAGGAGTTTAAAGTCTCAGATGGAGAACTTAAAAACCTCAAAACAAACAGCGTAAGAAAAATAACCATAGAAGGTACCAAATAAGCGTAGAAACATAACATTTTAAATACTTCCAAATATTTGGTTTCAATGCATAAATGGAGCATGTGGGCTTTCCACATCTTTTCTTGCCAAGTCCAAGGAAAAACTGATCATACTACAGTCATCTAGAACAGCTGTTAGGACGATATTCAAATATTTAGTTTCAAAATACAGACCTATTTGCGCTTTAAAACTCAGATGTCTGCATATTCCCACTATAGTACTGCACTGAGATAATCCCTTTAAAGTAGGCTGCTGGCAAAAACAGATCTTTACTCATGGGTGAGAAGTGTTTCAAATGTTAGCCGAAATCTTAAAGTCAATTGTCAAAAAAGACAATTTGCTCTGGCACCAAAATCTCTCTCTTTTTACAGTAGGGGCTGAATTTCAACAGTTATTTAAAGCTAAAAAGAGAGTAAATGTGACATGTTATGCTTCTAGAAGGTGGGAAAAAAGTTTATGTCTACTTCACTTAATTTTTTGACTTCCTTAAACTAAGTTTCCTATTTAGCATATTGTTCTTGTAGGTACTCAAATGTAAACTATCAAATCTGCCTCACTTTGGGTTGCTGAAGGGTCCAAGCCACAGTGAAGAAAGATCTTTGTTTAGAAATAAGTCAGGTGGTTTAAAATAACCTTCCCCACACTCTGGCATAATCAGCTTGTTTTCTAGAACTTATATATGAGCACAGATATCTAGTTGTGGTCCTACACCTCTGGTAGTTATCTAACACTATAGAGAAATCCCCTGGAGACTGGGACGATAGGCATACACAGAGCATCTTCTACTCTCCTGAGCAGACACTAATTCTGATTGATCAACTTCAACTGGCTTGATCTATCTTAACTTTCTTTCCTTTGAGATGGCAGCCACTGAAAATGCCTATAGCTTTATCAACCACATTGTTTTGCTTCCCCTCAAATCTTATCATTTAAACCTTATTCCTGAAAGAGGCACTCTTAAAAAGAGAGGATAATGCAACTCAGAAAACTACATTTGGTAACTTACAAAATAGTAGTCCATTTTTATAACTATTCTGATAGGTGTTATCACACAAATGGAAAGAATAAGACTTACAATGGTTAAGAAGTACATCCTGGGTAATAAAATTGCTTAATGGGAGAAGTGGGAACTTTTTCCATTTCCCAACTTGTATTCTTCTCTTGCAGGAAACTCTAGGGATGTCCCAGACCAGTTAAATTTCAGGTAGATAAAAATAGCCTTCTCTCCTTACCTCTTTATGCACCTTCCAACTGTCTACTGTCACATTGAAGAGAGCTTTGAGGGCCTCAATGGCACAGTCCGTCTCCTGAGGTGAGAGAGGAGGTCCATTATGGTCTATGGCCGATTCATACTCATCGGTCCACTTGATGCTAAAGGCACTTTCCAAGATCTGGGTTAGCAGCGGTAGTCCCTGGAGCTCATAGCGCAATTGTGACCTGATGTCGGTGTGCAAAAGTGACAGAAGGAAGAGCAAGCGCAAGTCAAAGCACTTAATGTCATTGATAAATTTCCGGTCCTTGCACTTTCTCAGGAGATTACAGAGCTTTGCAGCAAGATTAAGTTCCAGGCTGAGCTGCTGTGCCATCTGACTGTTGAACACTATATTACACAGACATTTTAATGACTCCACAATAACTGGGAACTCTGATACTTTCTCCAAAGAATCATCTAACTCATTTAGTTTGGCTAGTCGCAGCAGTATCTGCATATTTTCCTTAGTTGTTACAGGAACTAAAACCTTTTTGTCTCTGGAGAGAATGCGGAGTACTTCCAGGCACGACACTTGACATGTTGTTGGGATGTCCTTTATGAGGACTTTAAATATGCCTTCACAGAGTTTCTGAAAAACAAGAAGAGTATGCAAAAATCATTATTTGGCTTGAATGACTTAACACAGAATGTTTCTCTACCAATGTATTTAACAACAGTTAAAAATCCAGATAGAAAAGGTTTTTTATTATTTTTTAAATCACAGAATGTTAGAGGCTGAAATATAAGGTCACCATCAGGATGGAAGACAATCAGTTTGAATCATAGCTGTTCCCTTCCCAGAAATAAAGATTAACGCCTCAAGAATTGGTTCCTATTTGTCCAGAGTATAGGCACTTGCAAAAAGATTTAAAGAAATATGCATTTCTGCTGAGTTTTAGTTGTGCTATTGCTTCTGAATTTATAGTTCTTTAGCAGCAGTCCCATGTTTCAGAAACCCTAGAACCCCCTTTAGCTAAGATCTAATAATATTTAATCATCAAACAACCCCACAGAAGAACTTCTGCTGACAAACTGATAAAAAATTATTCCAAGTGTTAGGTTCCAAACACAGTTGAATTAGCATATATTATGCCTTGAGCCAACTGCAAAAAGGTGATTCCTCCTAGTATACAAACTACAGCAAAAAGTTCCCATTGGGTGGGCAAATTATTAAAAAGTATACATAGCTTGGGAAGCTCAGATTGTGTACAGAATTTTAGCTTTCTTTTGTTCTCTTGCCGTAGGACACAGATTGTACAAATATATGTAGTAGTTCTGGTTCCAAACCTTGCTATCAATATGTCAAAAACAATTCTAGAATGAACCCAAATATCTTTATTTCCTAAAAAGGTTTTTTTAATGCCATTGCCAGATTTAAGGATCACTGACCATTCCCTGAAAATTCAAAGTCAGCTTTCTTCTCTACGAACTGCAGGTCTGGGTCTCTCAAGCTTACCCTTACATGTGAGGCAAGCAGCTATAACTACCCCATTGCTGAACATTTCTGTACTCCCTTACATCTTATAAAAACAACAACTACTACTACCAACATAAGATTTTACAAAATTTCTATTCATCTGTCATTAGACTACTCTTTAATAAAAGGAGGCTGCCTGTGGGTCACATTATAATCTTGTCAGGAAACCTAGGCTATGTGCACATAGTCATCAGCTACAAAAATGCCCATTTTAAATGTAGTCATCCCTTGGTATCTGTGTGGGATTGATTCCAGAATCCTCTGCAGACAATAAAATCCACAGATACTCAAGTATCTTATATAAAATGGTATAGAAGGATGGGCACGGTGGCTCATGCCTATAATCCCGGCACTTTGGGAGGCTGAGGAAGGCGGATCACAAGGTCAGGAGATCAAGACCATCCTGGCTAACATGGTGAAACCCCGTCTCTACTAAAAATACAAAAAATTAGCTGGGCATGGTGGCACGTGCCTGTAATCTCAGCTACTTGGGAGGCTGAGGCAGGAGAATCACCTGAACTAGGGAGTTGGAGGTTGCAGTGAGCCAAGATCGTGCCACTGCACTCCAGCCTGGCAACAGAGCGAGACTGTCTCAAAAAAAAAAAAAAAGGCATAGTATTTGCATATAACCTATGCACTTCTTCCTGTATACTTTCAGTCATCACTAGATTATAATATCTAATACAATGTAAATGCTATGTAAATGGTTGTATTATTTAAGGAATAATGACAGAAAAGTTTGTCTGTACATGTTCAATACAGACACAACTATCTTTTTTTTCCTTGAGTATTTTCAATCTACAGTTGATTAAATCCATAGATGCAGACTGCACGATACAGAGGGATGATTGTATTACGTTCTTTAAATAGATGTGGGAAGGAACTTTATCTGATAAGCCAAAAAAAAATTTCATAACATTGTCAGTTATATCCCTGCCATACCTGGTAATTAGAAAGGACTTTCTTTTAATATTTTAATATCATTGTTAAAGTACTTTTTTTGAATGTACTTTGGGGATAGCAGAAAGTATAATGTGCCCATTATAAAAAGTATACAGAACAGGGAAAATTTTCTCCATATTTAGACCTTTCACATTCAAGACAAAAAAAATACATTCTACATACTACTTCATATGTGGTCTATTCCTGGGGGTGGAGTCAGATCACCTTTGTTTCCACACAATTTCATTCAAGAAGGAAATATCTACCTTCCTCCTTAAGTTGGGAAGCATGTAATAAGGTATTATAAAATATTACGTTTGTGAATTTGGAGTTCTACATATCTAACAGCACACAAATATCTTTCTTCCATTCTAAACCAAAAATAACAGCAACAATAAAATTAAAAAGAAAACCTATGGGCAATACGGCACCTTTCTTCCTAATAACTTTAGACTCAAGAAAGAAAAAGAGCAGAGCCTGAAGACAAATTGGAATAGCCAGGGCTATACATAAACCAAATGGACTGAGAAACTCTGGGACATGAAAGAGATTAAAGGTGCCTACAAAATTTATAGTTAAAAATTGCTTCATCTAAAAGCTTGTAGAAGATCATCTAGCAAGCAAAGACAAGATTTTTTTACACAGTTTTTAATCACAGTCGTTCTTGAACATACCATTTCTCACTACAGACCTACCTCACATGGTGACTGTTGCACAGTTTTTTGCTACATCTCTTGAAAAGTAATACCACTTTTTGGACAATGACTCTCTTTTTTTAAATTACAATTTTTAGAACCAAAAACACGTAAAAAACAATGAAAGTGATATTTAATCGACATACTTAATGCTTTACTCAATACAGTAATTTCTATTTAAAGAATATTATCAGGAACAAATAATAGTGGTTGAAGAGGCAGCATTCTTTATAGTTCTTCTATCTGTTGAGTTTGTGTACTACTTCCATGTTTCAAAGGTGCTCTTGTATTTCCCCTTTATTTTGCCTTATCAGTACTTTTCTGTGCTGTAACTATTGAAGTTGATTTTACTCTTCCTAAAACATGCTCTACTCTCCTCAAACACCTTTCATACCGCCCTGCTGCCCACTGAACGTTGTTGAAATGGGCCTAGTTTCCCCTTTTCTACTGTTGTCTGATACACACAACGCAAACACACACTGTTTCTTCTTCAGATGTTCCAAATTGACCCCCAGTCCCTGACCATGATACGTCCTGGGTATTTCTTCCACTGTTCCTTCAGCATGGTATGCCCTGCCACCACATCTACCCATCAAGGATTGCCAAAAACTTTTTAGTAATTTGCTCCTGAACTGAAATCCTATAGTGGACTTTAACGGTGGTTCTCAAACTTCATCATGCATCATAATCACCTGAAGGGCTTTTAAAAACAGACAGTTGCACCTCATCCCTAGAGTTTCTGATGCAGTAGGTCTGGGATGAGGGTCCAGAAATGGGACTTTTAACAGTTCCTAGTTGATGCTACTGCTGGTCCAGAATCCACAATGTGAGGACCACTGAACTATGATTAACAATGCACTGACATAATTTGGACGTTAGGGTCAAGGGTTAACTGAGAATACCTGACCAGATGAACACAGAAAAGCAGGCAGACTTGAAAGCCATTAGCACATTACCTTGACTTCTCCTTCGCTGCCATGTGCTAAAGATGTGTAAGGGCGGCAGGGACAGGAATGAGATGTCATTTTCTATTGTCACATCACTTTTCTGAACTATAATGTAAAAAACTGCCAAAGGTGGGAGGCACATTACTTGTTTAAGGTCAGTGATCCTGGGCTTGAAATTTGTTCAACCTACCATGGACTCTAAAACCAAATCAGTGTGGTAATTAAGAGCAGAAGTTCTGAATTTAAATAGTTTATATTCAAATCTTGGCTCTTCTTCTGAACAATTGTGGCCTTGGCAAGCTACTTGTCTCTGGACCTCGTTTACTGCAAGAATTAAATGAGATCATGCATGTACAACAAATAGGGCAGTGCCTGGCAAGTGATAAATGTTCCGTACAGATTATCTGTTACACATTATTATCAGGTAAAATGTCAAAGTCCTCAGTTTGGCACTTAAGATCTGCTAACCTGCTCTGAGTTTTCTTTCATACTATTCTTATCAAATTTTCCTCTTTAGCTATATTCCTTTCCAATTATCTCATACTGAGCTTTTTTGCTTTGTTACAGCCTCCCTCTACACATCAGTCCTTTTCCTTTTCTATTTAAGTTTTAGCAATTCTCGAAGGCTAAGCTTAAAACCCATTTTCAACATAAAAATTTCCCTAATCACTTCAGACCTCAACATTCTTCCTTTCTAAGGGATAACTAAACCACAAATCTGTTGCAATCATTTGGTGCTTAGCACATCCATCCTGTTAGTTTTCTTCTTATGAGTTTGCCTCAACTACTAAAAATTCTCTGAAGGTGGAAGGGACATCTTTTTCACAACAGAAGAAAATGTATTGTGGTGGCTTTTAAATCAAAGACCTGAGTTTAATACCTGGGTTTGCCACTGTGTGACTTTTTTTTTTTTTTTTTTAACCAGCTGTATGATTTAGACACTTCTTAGTCTCAGTTTCCCATTTTTAAAAAATGGGAGGCCAGGCATGGTGGCTCACACCCATAAGCCCAGCACTCTGGGAGGCTGAGGCGGGTGGATCAAAAAAAAAAAGGGGGGGGGGAATAACATCCATATCTCACAGGGATGTTATAAAATACATGCTGGGACATAATAAGCACTCTTTAATGGTGACTATTATTACGTTTTATTTCTTCTTAATCTTCGTTGCTCTTAGCAGAGCAACTAGAACATAATAAGCACCTTCTCCCCAACTTGAAATAAATTAAGTGAAGAAGTTCCCTAAATCTCAAGCATTAGTAGAGGTCTTTTAACAATGTCTTGACATTTCCCCTTTCTAAGAAGGAAAGAAAGTAGTAGACGCTATTCTTGTGACTGTATTGGTAGGGTGATTCATCTCCCTGGGTAAAAGTCTTTTCATAGAAGTAGCAGAAGGTATGCACCTTCATACAAAGTTCTTTTTTCCGAAGAGTTTAAGTTACTTACATGTATATGCTCTTTAAAATACAGAATAAAACTATTAAAGAAAATAGAAAAAAATCCTTAATTATATGAGCTGGTATATTTTATACACAGTAGACAGAGGGCTTGGTCCTTAGTTAATTTACTTGATTTTCAGTAACATGCATTATTACTTTAACATACAGGTATGATCATCATGTGCACATAATTTTGCTTCCTAACTTTTAAATATAACATAATAAGCATTTTTCATATTGCTAGAGTCCTTGTAAAACATACTTTTAAATGGATGCAGTATTAAATATGACTCCTGTTCTCAACGAATCTGTAGCATGAAATGCAGCAGAATCCAGAAAGAACAATGTTAGTTTACCATTAAAAGAAATGGCTTCACAATTTTAATAATTATAGCACATGTGGAGTATGTTTTAATCAAACTGCTTAGGATCAGAAGAAGTGTTTTGGATTTCTTTGGATTTTGAAATATTTGCATTATACTTACGTGGTTGCGCAGCCCAAAACTAAAATCCTGTAATGAGCATTTCCTTTGAATATCATGTCAGCACTCAAAAAAGTTCCAAATTATGTCCTGTCATTTGCAACAACATGGATGGAACTGTAGGACATTATGTTAAGTGAAATAAACCAGGCACAGAAAGACAGGTATTACATGTTCTCACTCATATATGGAAGCTAAAAAAAAAAAAGATCTAATGGAGACAGAGAGTAAAATGATGGCCACCAGAGGCTGAGAAGGGTAGTGGAGATGGCTTGGGGGTGGATATGGAGGGGTTGGTTAATGGGTACAAAAATACCATTAGATAGAAGGAATAAGATCTAGTGTTCAGTAGCCCAATAGGTCAATTACAGTTACCAATAATTTATTGTATATTTCAAAAGAACTAGAAGAACAGAACTGGAATGTTCCTAACACAAAGAAATGTTAAATGTTTGAGAGTATGGATACCCCAATTACCCTGATTTGATCATTACACATTGTGTACACTTGTGTCAAAGTATCACATGTACCCTATAAATAGGTATTTTTTCTTTTTAGTTTTGAATTTTGGAGATTTCAGGTTTGAGGATTTGGGATGTGTAACCTGTAATATTTTTTGCTTATGTGCTTTACAGTTTACAAAAAACATTTATATTTCTCAATCTAAGAAATGCTTACTGAATGCTTACTGCACAATTCTTCCTTTTTTGAGTCTTCTCTGTCTCCTAGGCCGAAGTGCAGTGGCACAATCTTAGTTCACTGCAACCTCCACCTCCAGAGTTCAAGCGATTCTCCTGTCTCAGCCTCCTGAGTAGCTGGGATTACAGACACACACCACCACGTCTGCCTAATTTTTGTATTTTCAGTAGAGACGGAGTTTCGCCATGTTGGCCAGGCTGGTCTCGAACTTCTGACCTCAGGTGATCCTCCCACCTCGGCCTCCCAAAGTGCTGGGATTACAGGCCTGAGCCACCATGCCCGGCCCCACCACACAATTCTTAAAACGTTAAGATTGCCTGGAGCCACTTGGCTAAGAAATACAAGGTCAGGACTCAATCCAGATCATCTGATTCCAATGTAATTTCCACTGTAAATTATGATCATACCATAGCTGTCTCCGATTTATTGTGATTTTGAGCATGTCACTTTATTAGGCCTTTTGTTTCCCTCCACACCATGCATTAAAACTAAATGCCCTCTAAAGCAAACGTCTTTGAGCTCCAGAATAGTAGGCTTTTTTTCCACTCTGAATTGATAAAACAAGGATCATCTTTGGCTTAGTTATGAAACAAAATAGGCTATGAAGCATATGTGAGCATTCAAATGATCTATCAAGATTTATATACTATCTTAAGAGGTGATTTCTAAAACTATTAAAAAATTGAAAATTTTATACATAAAGAAAATGTCTTTGTTTAGAAGATTGATACCACAGTTCATCTACTAGACTCTGGTAATCCAAAATAGGTTGTTAGAAAACACTTTTGAGGCAAGTGCTACTTAGAAGAGTTGTCTATTGATTAGTGCCAGTTCACCAACTCCTTGTTGCCAGGTCATGTTGACATAGGTACGTAAGGTGAGACAGGCATAAAGAACAGTATACATTTAGAAACTTTCATAGTAATTTGATGATTCTTTCTTTTAGTGATTAATTTGTATTGCATTTTAGAAAAGTATTGGCCTATTGCAAATTAGAAAAAAACAAACAAGAACTTAATCCTTCATCACAAATAATTTTGAGAAGCACTGTTCTAGACAATACTTCTTACCCTTTATAAGTTTTCTTCAACTATATAAGGTAGTAAAACTGAGATACCAGAGTAATAAATAAATAATATAAAGCTTCATAAATACAGTGTCCCTCAGTATTCTCAGAAGGCTAGTTCCAGGACCCCCATGGATACCGAAATCCATAGATGTTCAAGTCCCTAATATAAAATGGTATATAGTACTTGCATACAACCTTTGCACAACCTCCCATATACTTTAAATCACCTCTAGACTATTTATAATACCGAAAACAATGTAAATGCTACGTAAATTGTTATACTGTATTTTTTATTTGTATTTTTTACTGCTATATCATTGTTTTGGGGTTTTTTTCCCTCTAATTTTTTTTTTTTTTTTTTGAGATAGAGGCTCTCTCTGTTGCCCAGGCTAGGGTGCAGTGGTGTGATCTCAGCTCACTGCAACCTCCACCTCCCAGGTTCAAGTGATTCTCCTGCCTTAGCCTCCTGAGTAGATGGGATTAAAGGCACGCACTACCAAGCCCCACTAATTTTTGTATTTTAGTAGAGATGGGGTTTCACCATGTTGGCCAGGTTGGTCTCGAACTCCTGACCTCAGGTGATCCACCTGCCTTGGTCTCCCAAAGTGCTGGGATTACAGGCGTGAGCTACAACGCCCAGGCTCCCCTAAATATTTTTGAACTCTGCTGGTTGAATCTATGGATACAGAGGGCTGACTATAGGTTTATTTAACAGTTTGTTAGACACTGTGATGGAAACTGATAGTTGTCCACCAAACCCATTGTCCTTTTCTCATGCAGTAACAACTGTGGCAAGGCCCATGGCTACCTAGCTACATCACATTCCCTAGTTGTTCTTCACTGCTGTGTGATGGAGCTCTTGCCAGTAGAATGAAAGTGTACAGACATGATCTATGCCATTTCCAGGTCTGGCTCTTTGAGACAGTGGGTATGACTTCTCCACTGTCTTATCCCCTTCTATAGCCTAAACCTAAAAGTGGCAGTCCAGTCTAGGTTAAGACAATGCTCAGATGGTGAAGCATGACTTGACAACTTGAAAGGAAACCAGGTCCCTGAATAAATTAATAAAGCAGAGCCATTCACTGCCTGAATGATTATCTCAGAACTATTACTTGAGAAGGTAATAAACACCCACATTTTGTAAACCACTTCTATGTTGAGGTCCCTTTGTTAAAACAACTTAGCTTTAACCTAAATATAATATAGCTTTGAAATATGGTATCTCATCAATGTACCACACAGAAACTCAACTGTGCCATCATTCCATGAGCAACAGATACCATAGTTTACCTCAAGGACTAAGCAACTGCTTTCTATCTAATATCAGGATCTAGGCCAACTTGTCCTAGTTGTGCCATGGCTGCTTTGTATATTCATTTTCTTATCTACTTGGCCATTTATCAAGAATTTACCAAGTTATTTTCTACCAAAATATCCCGTTAATTTCCCTTTAATAAATCCAATGTGGTGAGACTTCCAAGGAACTTAAAGTGGAACAGAGGAGAATTACAAAGAAACACAAGATATGGATCAATATGAGAAGTGCACTGAATAGATCTAAGCAAGAATTTATCTGCCTCAACATAACTGACATCCTGGATTGCATAATTCTTTGTTTTGGGAGTCTGTTCTGTGCATTGTAGGGCATTTGGTAGTACCGTTGTCCTCCACCCACTAGATGCCAGTAATATTCCCATTACCCAGTCATCACAATAAAAAATGTCTCCAGAAACTGCCAAATGTCTCCTGAGGAGAAAACCTACCCTATTCCCATGAAGACCACTGATTTAAACATAAAATATTATGGCAATAAAAATCTAAGGCACCTAATCCAGTCTCATGGGAGAGAATTAAACCAATTCAGGGAAAAGTTTCCTAAGGAAGTATCATTTAAAATGACACCTGAAAGGTACAGGTTCAATTTCCATTCAGTCCTTTAACAAATATTCTCAGTACCTGCCATATTCAAGGCATTGTGTTAGGTGATGGGTACACAGTGTGAACAGAGATATAATTCTGGTGCTAAAATGTTAAGCAAATACAAGGGAAATTAACAGGATATTTTGAAAGCAAATAACTGGGGAAAATATCAACTTTAGATAGAGTTATATTTAGGCCAAGTTCTGATAGTGAGAAACTGCTAAATGTGCAAAGAGTTTAGAAGAAAGAATAGTAGCTGGGCGTGGTGGCTCACGCCTGTAATCCCAGCACTTTGGGAGGCTGAGGCGGGTGGATCATGAAGTCAGGAAATCGAGGCCATCCTGGCCAACATGGTGAAACCCTGTCTCTACTAAAAATACAAAAAAATTAGCCAGGTGTGGTGGCATGTGCCAGTAGTCCCAGCTACTCAGGAGGCCGAGGCAGGAGAATCACTTGAACCTGGGAGATGGAGGTTGCACTGAGCCAAGATCGCACCACTGTACTCCAGCCCGGGTTACAGAGCGAGACTCTGAGGAAAGAGGAAAGAGGAAAGAGGGAAGAGGGAAGGGGAAGAGAAGAGGGAGGGAGGGAGGGAAGGAAGGGGGAGAGGGCGGGAGAGGGAGAGAGAAAGAAAGAAAAAGAGAGAGAGAAGGAGGGAAGGGAAGGGAAGGGAAGGGGGAAAGAAAAAAGAAAGAGAGAAAGAACAGTATAGACAGAGCCTGGTTTGTTTAAGGTCCTGAAAGCTAAGGTGGGTGATGTTGGAGGCAGAGTGCTGTGAGATGAAACTGGAAAGTAAGCAAGGACCAGGTCAGTGGCATCTTACAGGCCATGATAAGATCAGACTTTACTTTTTAAACACTATGAAAAGTCACTAAAGGAGTTTATGTAAAAGAGAGATATAATCCAATTAAATGATTTTTAAAAAATCACCATCACTGTGTGGAAAATGGGTTGGAATGGAACAAACATACTTTCAACCAGAGTGGTAGCAGTGGAGAGGGAGACAAGTGAACAGATTTGGTATGTATTTTAGAGGGAAAATTGATAGGACTTACTATTTGTGGGGGAGAGGGAAGTTTCTGGCTTAAGCCAACATAGTACCATTTATTGAGAAGGGGATGACTGGGGAAAGAACAGGTTTGGAGGAAAATTCTGTAAGGTCACATTAAGTTTGTGGTAACTGGAGATGTCAAATAGGAAGCTGAATGTATATGGCTAGAGCCCTAAGGAGCCATCAGGGTTATCTATGCTTTCTATATGAATAAGGGCATTCTTAACTTACAAAAGTGGATGAGATTGCCTACAGAAAAACATACAGAGAAAATGGGGACTAAAAGCCACGAAAGATGCTACCACTCAGGGGCTGTGGAGAAGAAAAACTGATAAAGGAGGTAAAGAGGTATTAGCAAGAGGAAATTTAGGAGTGTGGCGTTCTGGAACACAAGACGGCAGAAAATATTTTATGGAGGGAATGGTCAACTGTTTGAAATGCAGATGAAAGGTCAAATAGCATAAAGACCTGGCAATGCTAGATCACAGATGGCCTTGATAAAAACAGTTTCTGGGGACTGGTGTGGTGGCTCACGCCTGTAATCCCAGCACTTTGGGAGGCCGAGGCGGGTGGATCACCTGAGGTTGGGAGTTCGAGGCCAGCCTGGCCAACATGGAGAAACCCTGTCTCTACTAAAAATACAAAAAATTAGCCAGGCATGGTGGCACATGCCTGTAATCCCAGTTACTCGGGAAGTTGAGGCAGAAGAATCGCTTGAACCTGGGAGGCGGAGGTTGCAGTGAGCCGAGATCACACCATTGCACTCCAGCATGGGCAGCAAGAGCGAAACCCCATCTCAAAACAAACAAACAAACAAACAAACAGTTTCTGAAGAGTAACTGGGAGGTAAAAAAGAGAGAGAAGTAGATACCTTTCAAGATGTTACTGTAAGACAAACAGAGAAATGGGCTGACAATAAGAGGAAATGTAAGGTCAACAAAGGCTGTTCTTTCTTTTTTAAAGAGAAAATATACTAGTCCATGTTTATATGAGAAGAATGAAGAGTCTGGAATTAATCCAGAAGGAAATGGGGAACTTACTGCAGAGTATTAAGCAGGAAAATGACATTAGATTTGTATTTTGGAAACATCACTCTGCTGTTAATGTGGAAAATGAGTAAGAAAGGGGGAGCAGGACCAGAAGCAAGGCAGTTAAGTGGTTGTTGCAGTAAGAGAGATGATGGAGGGCTGAACTAAGGCAGTGGTAATGAAACTGGGAAAATTACAGAGGTTTTTTTGTTGCTGTTTTTTTTTTTTTTTTTTTTTTGAGACAGGATGTCACTCTGTCACCTAGGCTAGAGTGCGGTGGTGCCTTTATGACTTACTGCAGCCTCGACCTCCTGAGCTCAAGTGATCTTCCTCACCTCCCAAAGTGCTGGGATTACAGGAGTGAACCATGGCACCCAGCAGAGGAAAGATTTTAAGGGTGTAGAATTGACTGAACGATTTGATGGAATGATAGGTCAAGAACGAAGAAGAAAGAGGAGGCAAGGAACCTCATAGATTTCTAACTTGTATAACTTGGTTGATGGTGGCATCTTTTACTTCTGAGATAGGTGACTTGCTTCCTAAAGTTGGCAGCAAAAAGAAAATGTTGCTGCCTGGTAGACATTTCTCTTTAACTATCTCATAGTAGATACCTGAAATAAAACACATCCAAACACATTAACTAGGAGGGGGACCAATCCCCCATAACTCACCTTTCTAAAACTTACATTCAACTACTTATTGTCATAATATCCTTGATCTAGGCACCATAATCTACTCTCTAATGCCTGTCCAAACTTCTGTGCCTTTTCTCATGTTACTTCCTATATTTAAAACGTCCTCCCAACCTTCTTAAATCACTCCTCCCTTCAAATCAAATGCTATCTTTTTCACCATCCCCCAGCAGGGAGTAATCCCTTCCACCTCTAAATCCAGAATACTTAATCTGTAGCACTTTTATAGCACTTAAGCCTCTGACCTTGAATTATATTTACGGAGAGTTATCTCTTTTATCAGCTTTGGCAGGGGCAGGGTCTAACATATTTCTCTTCTTCCACAGGCACAAAGATGCTGTCAAATATGTTGAATATTTACAAACATACACACTAGGGTATGACATCTTCAAAGCACTGTGTGCTATAGAATATTATTTCCAAACATTTAATAGGTTATTAAAGCTCTGGATTTGATTCCCAGCTGCCACTTACTTCAGTTGTATGACTTTAAGTTGACCAATTTCTTTATTTCCTTACCTGTAAAATTGGTATAATAGTACCTACTTGAGGCCGGGCATGGTGGCTCATGCCCAGCACTTTGGGAGGCAAAGGTAGGCGGATCACCTGAGGTCAGAAGTTCGAGACCAGCCTGGCCAACATGGTGAAACTCCGTCTCTACTAAAAATACAAAAATTAGATGGGTGTGGTAGTGGGCGCCTGTAATCCCAGCTACTCATGAGGCTGGGGCAGGAGAATCGCTTGGGACCAGGAGGTAGAGGTTGCAGTGAGCAGAGCACTCACTGCCATAGCACTCCAGCCTGGGTGAGAGAGCGAGACTCTGTCTCAAAAAAAAAAAAGAAAGAAAGAAAGAAAAAAAAGTACCTACCTCATAGGGTTGTTGAGGGAATTAAATGAGATGATGTGTATGTGCTGCCCTAGAATTAGTCAATAAATGTTACTTATCATTATAACTACAATACATATGCCACATATAGTATTATCACATGCTTTAATAAGAAGCTACAAGGTATAATAGAGAGAATATAAATTGGTTATGACTGCTATTTATTATTTGTGAGATCTGGATAAGTTACTTGGTTTCTCTGAGCTTTAGTCTCATTACCTATAAAATGGGGATAATACTCCTTCTATTACAATGTTGTTTTATTAAATGATGGTACACAGTAAGAGTTAAAATTTTACATTTTTAAGAACAATACCTATAATTAAAGATCTTAACCAATAGCAACATTTTAAAGATGGCTTGTTTTTCTAATTGAAATAAGCCCACATGTAGAAGTGACATAGTTTTCTCTCCAACATTAGTGTTTCTCAAAAGGATTTAATGGGCTGAGGGTTTCAGAAATCTTTACTATTAGTTGTTGAAATTCAGATAAAGATGAATAGATTAATTGAAATAAAAATGGGCCAATAATTGAATACACTGAAACAAAGGGGAACAGAGAAAGTGAAAAACTGCAAAAGACAAGGAATAATGTTTGTGTTATTTACAAGAAACAGGAAAATGCAGTAACTTTGCAGTACCAGCTGGAAAAAAGGGCAGGATACACACACATTACAAGCATTGAGTTCAACTTGTTAGTAACCCTAGGATAACCTCAGTCTAGAAACGAGCTGAACAAACAACATGTGTCCAATTTCTAGAATCAGAATGTTAAGAGAAGTCGCTATAATGATCACTTACCATTAACAAACACTAGCAGTACAAAAGAGTCTATAAAAATGGGTTTTGTAGGCAAATAAGCTTGGGAAACTTATAAGGCATACCAAACTACCAAAGATTCTCCCATGTATTATGGAAAAGAAACTTTTTTTTTTTTTTTTTTTTTGAGACAGGGTATCATCACTCTGTCACCCAGGCTGGAGAGCAATGGCATGATCATAGCTCACTGTAACCTCGAACTCCTGGGCTCAAAGGATCCTCCTGCCCCAGTCTCCCAAGTAGCTAGGAATAGGGGTACAATTAACTGTGTTCAGCTATTTTTTTTAACTTTTAGAGACAGGGTCTTGCTACGCTGCCCAGGCCGGTTTCAAACTCTAGGCCTTAATTAAGCAATCCCCTCACCTTTGCCTCCCAAAGTGCTGGAATTGCAGGCTTGAGCCACTGTGCCCAGCCCTGTTCATTTTTTTAAAACTGATATTTCCTTACTTTGACCACAGAACCCTTTAAAAAAATAACACCTATTAACATACTCAGGACAAGAGGGTATCCTTCTCATTTTATATATATGAAAACTGACTCCCAGATAGGCTAAATGATTTGCTTAATGTAGCAGAGAATGCTACAGTGGGAAAGGGGACTCAAATTCTTATTTGCCTCAGTCCTACTCTCTTTTACTGGTATGTAGTTAATACACAAGAACTAAAACAAAAATGAGTGTTCCTAACATTAAAAGCAATTCTGGGCTAAACTAGGCCAGTGAAGGGAATTTCTGAAAACAGATTTTTGTTTTCCTTAAATAAACAGACCTAAATCCTTAAACATGGTTCTACTTTTAAAAAAAATTCTCTTGGGAGGCCGAGACGGGCGGATCACGAGGTCAGGAGATTGAGACCATCCTGGCTAACACGGTGAAACCCCGTCTCTACTAAAAATACAAAAAATTACCCGCGCGAGGTGGTGGGCGCCTGTGGTCCCGGCTACTCGGGAGGCTGAGGCAGGAGAATGGTGCGAACCAGGGAGGCGGAGCTTGCAGTGAGCTGAGATCGGCCACTGCACTCCAGCCTGGGCGACAGAGCCAGACTCCGTCTCAGAAAAAAAAAAAAAAAAAATTCTCATATTGTAGTGGCAGTGAAATACCTATCCTTACAGTCTGCCACTTTCCCTTTAATAAAACAGAATAGATAATAGAATAGACTCCTCCTTCCCTGCTTTTTTGCCCATTATGACTACAGTGTTAGCCACGTGCTTGAATTATACTCACTTCAATCTACCAGTACTCCTATAGTGATGGGATAGACTCTAATCTTAAAATAGGTTATGCACATTCATCTGGGAGATGTGGCCCAGTACCAGGGATACTTAAAGTCACAGGGCAATTTTGGTACATATTCTTTAACCACTATTTTACTAAAAGATTTATTTGGGATAGGGGATTTCTACATGAAAATAAATGAATGCATTATAAATCACATTACATAAGTTACATGAATTTTTAAGATAAAAAAGGAGATGTCAAAGGAATTTTTGTAGTTAAGGCAGGCTCCCTTGGATGATGTTTCCCTGGCCTCTCAAGGTTATGTCTACACTCTTCTGTGATGAACGTCACTGGATACATATTCCACAAGGATCTAATTTTAGTTCTTAACTGGAGCTGAAGGTCAGCCACCTAAATCTGATAGTCCTTAACTACTGCCCTCTGTACACAGCATGTGTATGTAGCGGGGAACAAGAGGTGCATGTGTACATGCAGAAGATGAGGGTGATATTAAATTCTAAAATAAGCTTACTATAATTGTAGCTGGGACAATGTTGTCAGTTCCACAAGACGGACCTATTCAAAAACTGTAAACCACAAAAATACTAAATAATTAATGACTTATTGCCAGAATTTTAAAATATGCTTTTAATAAAGGTTCTGGGAGGATTCTAGGGGTCAAATTTGAATTCTTTATAAAAAGCTAACATGGACATCTTCTAAAATGAATATTCACGCAGCTGAGTTCATGTAAAAGCTTAATATTATATACACTTCAGGGTTTTTCCTACTTGTAATATAGAAGGCAATGGTAATTCTCATTTTGTATTTAATGGATACTGTCGCTGAATGAGGCTGTATCTCACTTCCTAAATTTCATCTCTAACTTCCTTTCCTGCACATGTACATTTTCCAGTAATACAATCAATGTTATGTTATATATCACGGTGATCTGTCAAAAAAACTGAAAATAAAGTTCTGAGAAACAATTATTAAACAAGTTTGGCTCAAATTTCTTTGCTATTTAGCAATCCTGAGAAAGATACATCACATCATCAAGAGTTCATTAACAGGAAAGAGCTTAGGTGTAAATGGAAGCTTATAAAACCAATCAGCTGCCCTTTCTTTCTTGACAAGAAAGGTTTTATAAGCTTCCACTTACAAGCCTCCATTTTGAGGGCGAAAATGGGTGTGTCAAAACTTTCTATTTCTCTTCAAACACAGTACCAGCCAACTCTGCTTCTTCTACTACTTAAGTCTATTTTTCAGAAAGCCCTATTCTCCACTGCCCATGTGAAATGTATTTTAGTCTTTAAAGTTAGTATGTTAGCAAATACAGAAGTATCTTCATTTGTTTCAAATTAGAATTTACCAAATGAGAGAACATTATCTCATTTAATCTTTAGGGAGTTCTTAGCAAAAGCTACAGTTTGATTACACAGTACACTAGCAAGGCTGCAAGATGAACACTGTCACAATAACATATACCTCATATCTTGGTGGCTGATATAAATCCTGGTCCTATAGCAGCCCCTTTGCTTCTTTACCTCTTTTAGTGAATCAAGTTCTTTCCTATATACAATCTCTTTGGAATTTCCTTACCTTGTCTCCAATACCATCTACTCCACAACACTCAATCACTCACTCTGAACTAGTTCCTCTATCTTTGAATCCCTGATTTTCAGCTCTAATAGCCCAAGCATGCACAAGATAGCTCAAGATAGTCAGGGACTCTGATGGTAAGCTAATATATGGACTGTATGTTTGTGTCCCATGCCCCCAGATTCATATGTTAAAGCTCTAACCCACAATGTGATAATATTAGCATATGGAGATGGGACTTTTGAGCAGTGATATGGTTTGCATCTGTGTCCCCCTCAATCTCATGTTGAAATGTAATCTCTGGTGCTGGAGGGGAGACTTACATGGTGGGAGGTGACTGGGTCATGGAGGCGGATTTTCCCCTTGGTACTGTCCTGAGTTCTCATGAGATCTGGCTGTTTAAGTGTGTAGCACCTCCCCTTTCTCTCTCTCTTCCTCCTGCTCAGCCACATAAGGTGTCTCACTCCCACTTTGCCTTCTGCCATGAGTAAAAGCTTCCTGAGGCTTCCCCAGAAAGATGCTGCCTTGCTTCCTGTACAGCCTGTAGAACTGTGAGCCAATTAAACCTCTTTTCTGTAGAAATTACCCAGTCTCAGGTATTTCTTTATAGCAGTGTAAGAACAAACTAATACAGAGGTAAGTAGGGTTAGGCGAAGTCATGTGGGTGGGGCCCTGGTCTCGTGGGATTACTTCCCTTGTAAGAGACACCAAGAGCTTGTGTTCGTGCTGTGTAAATGCATACAAAGAAGTGGTCATGTGAGCACACAGTGACACGGCAGCTGCCCACAGGCTAGGAGAAAAGGCTTTGAAAGGAAACCTACCTTGACAGCACCTTGATCTTGGCTTCCCAGCCTTCAGAACTTAGAGAAATAAATTTCTGTCCTTTAAGTCATATAGTCTGTGGTATTTTGACAGCTCAGACTAACATAGCCGAGAATAGGGGAAAGAGGGAAGTTAAGTTGTCTCAATGAGACAGCTGTGTGATTTTAGAGGTCTTCAAAGGCATAAGAACACATTAATAATATAGCAGAAAAAGCACAGAAACAAAGTATGTGGGTTCTTCCTAGTCCCTAGTTCTATTTTCTGAACCTGGATCTGGAGTAAATTGATCTCTCTGAAACTAAATTTCCTTATTTGTAAGACAGACATTTATCTATCTCACATGCTTATGGCAATTATTTACATAGACAGCATATGAGAGACCCTATTATGAAGTATAAGGCATCTTACACATGACTTAATTGAAACAGTATAGTTGAAGTAAAAAAAGCATCTGGATTCAGACACCAGCTGTGCTCTGCCCCTGTGGCTAGGTAATCTTGGGCAAATTTCTTGAAATCACTTGATTTCACATTTCCTTAACTCTAAACAGACAGGGATAACTAAGGCTTATAAATATGAAATGAGATGATATATTAGAAACCTCTAGCATAGTGCTTGGCATAGAATAGGAGGTTGGGCCGGGCGCGGTGGCTCAAGCCTGTAATCCCAGCACTTTGGGAGGCCGAGGCGGG
>NW_012110919.1:17950557-18059266 GCF_000951035.1 Colobus angolensis palliatus | reverse complement strand
TCAGGAGATTGAGACCATCCTGGCTAACACGGTGAAACCCCGTCTCTATAAAAATACAAAAAATTAGCTGGGCGTGGTGGCGGGCGCCTGTAGTTCCAGCTACTCGGGAGGCTGAGGCAGGGGAATGGCGTGAACACGGGAGGAGGAGCTTGCAGTGAGCCGAGATCGCGCCACCGCACTCCAGCCTGGGACTAGGCGACAAGCGAGACTCCGTCTCAAAAAAACAAAAACAAAAACAAAAAACAAAAAAACCCTGCAATTTTTCTATTAATTCCATAGATTCTACAGTGTCCATTACTGACCACCTATGTACACCACCCCGTTACAGTAACATATCTGAAAATGTTCCCAATTTAAAATTTAAGTGCATGCAAATTATTCAAGAGAAATATATTCTAACTTAGTGACAAGATGTCTATTTTGGGTTAGTGAGCTATAAAAGAACATGACTCAAGTGTTTATGATATTAGGGATGCCGAACGTATGTAAAATGAATAAGAACTGTTCAATTTCAATATACAGCAATTTAAGCTATGTGCTAAAAGACTGAAGGAATAAACTATAGGGAATTTTGCCAGAGAAAGCTTTTTGATAAATGTGTTGGGCAGTAAGTGGGGGAAAAAAATCATAAAGATTAAGTAGCAAAGAGGTGGAAAGCTAAGTCCAATAATGGACAACAGTGGCAAAGAGACATATAGGTAAACTAGGACAAGCAAACCAGATTTAGAGTTCATACAAGTAAAATTATTCTAACAATTAGGGCTATCTAAAATAAAAGCACAATGGCTGCTGCAAGCTTTCCATCACCAAAAGTGTTCAGTCAGGGTGATGATCGTTAGTGTAGGATACCGGAGAAGGAATCATACTGTACTGGAAGACACCGTGCGTCCCGTACTACACTGTGAGTTACCTGACGATAAGCCCTGCAAAGATCATCACTGAAGTCGGAAAAGAAGACAGAGGACCTGGTTTAAGTTCCAGCTTTTCTGCTCATTAACTCTGACCCTGGGTAAGTCAACCTCCAGTCTTTTTTATCTACAAATAGAGGAGTTGAGAACAGTGGAAATATCTGGTCAGCCAGGAAGTTACAGGTCCCTATGAGTTTTCCATGCATCAAAGATGTACAAATTTCTGCACTTTCCTCAGCATATGATCAAAATGTGAAAGGAAGGAAAAAGCTAGCTACTGAGAAAAGGAAATCTTATATTTTTGACAACAAAAAATAAATCCGAGGCATCAAAAGGATCTGCAACAAGCCTAAGTGTTGTAAGTCCGGTACTACACAGCTATCTTCTTCACTAGTTACTCTATTCAGTCACTTAAACTGGCAAGCATGATCTTCTGTTTTCTGTCAATGCTATAACTAGTTTAATGTCAAAGCTTTATATTCTCCATCAAATCTTACATTTTGGGTGCCTAAAATCAGGAAATAAACAGAATCGATTCATAAACTACACAACAGGTCAATCCAATTATTAATGAGCAGCAGTATGGTGTAGCACATGGGTCTTGGAGTAAGGCTGCCTAAGCTCGAATCATGGCCTCCAACTTCCTTATTTTTGGCAAGTAATTTCTCTGCGTGCCTTTGTTTCGTCATCTGTAAAATAAGCAAAATTCTACCTACTTTATAGCTTTGTTGTGAGGATTAAATGTTAATACCCAACAGTACTTGGAACTGATGGGCATAGAAGATACATAATCTACTACTATTTATTTTTAAAATAGCTTGAGATAAAATTCACATATTGTCAGGATCAGGATCAACTTGTTAAAGCATGCAATTCAATGGTTTTTACTGTATTCACACTTGTGCAACCATCCTTATTATCTAATTTTAGAACATTCTCATCATCCCCAAAAGCTCAAGATACCTATTAGCAGTAACTCCTGATTGCCCTCTTCCTCTAGCCCCTGGCAACAATGAATCTACTTTGTCACCATAGATTTGCCTATTCTAAAATTTTAAGTTAATAAAATCATACAATCTGTGGCCTTTTAAGTGTCTGGCATCTTTCGTGTAGCATGTTTTCAAGGTTCATCCATGTTGCAGCAGCATCAGTTAGTTTATTCCTTTGTATGGTCAAATATTTCATTGTATAGATATAACACATTTTATTTATCCACTCACCAGGTGATGGGCATATTTACATCTTTTGGCAATTATGAGTAATGCCATGAATATTTGTGTACAAGTTTTCATGCAGATATATATTTCCATTTCTCTTGGGTAGACACCCAGGAGTGCAACTGCTGGGTCACATGGTAATTATTCAACCTTTTGAGGATCCACCAGACTGTTTTCCAAAGTGCTGCATCATACTACATTCCCACCAGCAGTGTACGGGGATTTTGATTTCTTCCAGTTCTTGTCCACACTTGTTATCTTACTTTTTTGTTTTAGCCATCCTAGTGGGTATGAACTGATATTTTATGGTGGTTTTGATTTGTATTTCCCTGATGACTAATGATGTCCAGTATCTTTACTGACCATTTATATATCTTCTTTGGAAAAGTGTCTAGTCAGATCATTTGCCCGTTTTAAGATTGAGTTGCCTTTGAGTTGTAAGAGTTATTTATATAGTCTAGATACATGTCTTTTATCAGACACAGGATTTGCAAACATTTTCTCCCATTCTGTGGGTTGTCTTTTTACTTTCATGATAGTATCTTTCAAAGCACAGAAGTATTTAACTTTGATGAAATCTAATTCATGTATTTTTTTCTTTTATTACTTGTGCTTTCGGTGTTACAGTGGATTACTTAAAGAAGTTTAAGAATCCACTGCCAAATCCAAGGACATGAAGATTTACCTTTATGTTTTCTCCTAAGAATTTTATGACTTTAATGCTTACATTTGGGTTTTTGATTCATTTGGAGTTAATTTCTGTATACAGCATGAGGTAAGAATCCAGCTGCATTCTTTTACATGTGGCTACCTAAGTGTCATGGCACCATTTGTTAATATCTACACTTATACTCATAACAATACCAGCTGCCTTGATTATTACTGCTTTGTAGCAATTTTTTCTTTTTAGACATGGGGCGTCTCACTATATTGCCCAGGCTGGTCTCAAACTCCTGAGCTGAACAGACCCTCCCACCTCGGCCTCCCAAAGTGCTGGGATTATAGGCGTGAGCCACCACTCTTGGCCCTGTAGTAAATTTTAAAATAAGGAATTGTGAATCCTCTGAGCTTGTTCTTCCTTTCAAGGTTTTTTTGACTACTCTGTGTCAAAAATTCGTATGAATTTTAGAACTAGCTTGTCAATTTCTACAAAGAAGCCATCTGGGTTTCTAAAAGATACTGCTTTGAATCTGTAGATCAATATGAGGAGTACTGACATTTTAGCAATAGTAAGTCTTCTAATCCATGATCATGGGATTTTTTTCATTTATTTTAAGCTTCTCTAATCTCTTTTAACAATGTTTTACAGTTTTCAGAGTGTAAGTATGAGTTATATCCTTAGTCACTGTTCCAGGGCTTAGCATATATGCCTTATTAGAATCAACTCCAGATTTACACTAATTCCAGTGAGATATAGAAACATTCCTATATAGCACTATTGATACAGGAGTTAAGAAGAAATTACTTAGGCAGATAGTGAGGGTATGGAAGTCCTTGGCATGGTTTTCCTTTTAATGAAAAGCAGTCCCAAATTATTTTCCTTTCTAACAAAGAGCAGCCTGTAAAATCGAGCTGCAGACACACACGCCGGCAGCTGCGCCAATCATATTCAAGATGGTGGCTCCATCTTCCCTTCTCTTTGTCAGCCACAGGTACATTAAGGAGCAGACAAGATAGTGCTGGCCAATGGGAAAGTTCACTTGCATAAGAAGAAGAAGGTGGGGCGGCCAGCCATCCCCACACTATGTAAACATCATACCTGATCGAACCAATCTGTGAGCCCTATGTCAATCAGACATCACCTCCTCAAATCTGACTATAAAATCTGGCACATCCGCTGCTGGCTCCTTTTTCCTCTCAGAAGCCCCCTCTCTCTCACTAGAGAGAGAGCTATTTTCCTTTCTCTTTCTTTTGCCTATTAGTCCTCCGCTCCTAAACTCTTGGTATGTGTCCATGTCCTAAATTATCTTGGCGTGAGAAGACGAACCCTGGGTATTTACCCCAAACAATGTAGCCACTTCACTATTCCCTTCCCCCTTTTTCTATAGTATTATTGTTATATACATCTATAAACATTACAAATCCAATAATACATTATTATAATTATTACTTTATAATTTTGTCTTTTAAAGAAGCTAAAGGAGAACAAGTATACATTTATAGCTTTTGATATATTAGCCTTCTTATTTATCGTTTCTGGTTTTCTTGATTTGTTCTTGTGGATACTAGTTACCATCTGGATTTGCTTCCTTAGTTCAATACAGCTTTGCTCCCATTCACCATTGTGCTGTTTTTGGCAAGTGTATTACATTTCTCTATATTATCGACTGAACAATACATTATATACATATTGTTTTATAAAAATGCTTTTAAAATCAATCAGTTAAGAGAAAATAGGATAATTATGGTATTCATACTGACTTTTACAATTACATAATTAGCTTTACAGGTACTCTTTATATATTCATGTGGATTCAAAGTACTGTTTAGGGTTACTTGCTTTCAGTCTGAAAAACTTGTTTTAGTAAGCCTTGTAAGGTGAGTCAGCTAGCAACAAATTCTTTCAGTTTTTTATTTATCTGAAAATGTCTTTATCTCCCCTGCAGTGTTAAAAGATAGCTTTACTAGATATAGGATTCTCAGATGAGGTTTCCTCTTTAGGCACTTTGAAAATGTTATCCCACTGACTTACATTTCTGATGAGACGTCGGCTGTGAATCTTACTGACCTTCCCTTGTAGTGATGAGTCATTTTTCTCTTGCTGTTTTCAAGATTTTCTCCTTGTCTTTGCCTTTTAGCATTTTTACTATGATGTATTTATGCATCTCTTTGGGTTCACTGAACTTCCCGGATATGTAGGTTTCCAATAAATTTGGAAGTTTTGAACCATTATTTCTTCAAATATATTTTTCTTCTCCTCTCTTTCTCTCTCCTCTCCTTCTGGTATTCCCGTTATGTATAGGTTGGGGTGTAAATGTTATTCCACAATTCTCTAAGGATCTCTTCGTTTTTCTTTATTCTGTTCTTTGCCTTGAATATTCTCTATTGCTTCAGGTTTGCTTATTCTTTCTTCTGCCAATTCAAATCTACTGTTGAGCCCCTTTGGTGAATTTTTATTTCAGTTATTGTATTTTATTCAACTCCAGAATGTCTATTTGGCTCTTTTTAAAAATAATTTCTCTCTGTATTGATCTCTCCATTTTATGTGACTTCATTACATCTGTTACTTCTTTAATAATGGTTTCCTTCAGCTCTCTGAATATATTTATAATGGCTACTTTGAAGTCTTTGTTAAATCCAACATCTGGTCACTCATACAAGCAGTTTTTGGTGCCTGCTTCCCTCCCCCACTCCCACCCCACCCTGTGGAAACTGGACATCTTGTAACAACTCTAGGTATTTGCACTCCCTTCCACCCACCTTCTCCAGGACTTGCTATTGTATTTGTTTATTTGTTTAGTGACTGGCCCAATTATCTTAGCAGTCTATTCTCCCTCTCCTTCCTCAAAGTGTGAAGCCCTAATGTTACACCTCATGGGGCACACCACTGGGTATGCCCACAGCTGCCCTGGCATGACAGTGGATTTGGCAGGCCCCTCTGACTTTCTCTTTTCCTGACCACACACAGCTGTTATGTGTCACTAATTGCTGGTTGACTGATCAACTGTCTTCAAAAATGTCCTAGGGCAAAAATTGCTCCACAAACAGATTCAGTCTTTTGAAGGGATAGTTTCTCCCAGCTGCCATTTTCCTCCTTTCTCTCTAGCAGTCTAGCCCAGTTATCCCATTCCTCCTAGCAAAGTAGCTGGCCTTTGTGTTAACCTGTATCTCCAATGACTGTGTTAATGTCACCCCAAGTGACTTTCATCACAACCTGCACCCTTAGGCATGAACTTCTCCATATTCTGTGCAAATGAAGTCAGTTCCTTTGACGAGACATTCAGCACTCTCTTTTATAAGGTTTGCTTCTTCCCCTGGACAAAATTTCTGAGCCCTGGTGCTGATGTTGGGGGCAGAGGCAATGGTATGCTTCTGTGTGACATCCCCACTTTAGGACTGACAACTCAATTGAAGTAAAGGTACAGTAACCCTAGATCTCCTTGGTTTGCTTTTCCTGGGGTGGAACCATGTTCCACCACCACAATGACTGTGGCCTCAGTATTCTCAGCAGTGCCACACCCAAGGTACAGCTGCTATCCTATGAGGAAGGGCAGAATGGAAGGAGGGAAGACCCACCTCTCAGCTACACTTATCCAGAATTTAGTTTCAGCAACAGGTAGCTGGGTGAGAAATGCCGACATTCTGTCACTCCTGTGAAGACAGCACTCCAACTGGGACTAGAGGGAAAGAAATCCTATATTCTTCCCTGTACCAGTTTGGAGAAGAGTTTCTATCTCACTTAGCCAAGAGAAGAGAGGGAGAACAGGTCTTGGTTCAAATAACACAGACTTTCACTTTCCTTGCTTTTTTCCCTTAGAGATAGGGTCTCACTCCGTCACCCATGCTGGAATGCAATGGCATGATCATAGCTCACCACAGCGTCAGACTCCTAGACTCAAGCAATCCTCTCTCCTCAAGCCACCCAAGTAGCTGGGATTACAAGCGTGAGACACAGCATCCGGCCCACTTTTCTTACTTTTAGATTTTCTTGAATAGGTTTCTTCATTGACTCTATGCCTTTGGGACTATTTCCAGACTTTAAATGGTTGTTCTTAAAAATAATTTTTACCAGTTCCATTAGGGAGTAGATCTGTAGAGGTCCTCACACTGCCATGGCTGGAAGTGGAACTTCTTGATGAAATCTCTATATGAGAAAATGCACCTGAAACTCTAAAGTACAAATCAGAGATAGTACTCTCATTATCCCAGACAGAAATCTTAAAAAGTGATCCAAAGATCATGTATAGACTGCCATACATATGGCTTACTAAGTCAGGGCTGTCCTGTCCTTGCTTTCTAGATTTACTCCTCCAATGCCATGGTAAAACATCTAAAACTAAAAGTGGAATTTGGAATGAAGTTTAAATTGTGTTTTTGACCTACTGTGAGGCATTCATCCTGCCCTATGACATAACTTAGACCTTCTAAGTCAAGTCTTGTGTCAGATTCCAGCTGGAAAGGAACTTTAAAAAGTAAAAGGTATGGATGCACTTTTGGTATTGTGTGCAATTATTTTAAAGACATGAAGATGTTGAAAATTATTGGTTTCTAAGTGAGAAACTTTTGGTATTGTGTGCAATTATTTTAAAGACATGAAGATGTTGAAAATTATTTGTTTCTAAGTGAGAACTGTACTTGCACTATGCATCAAAACATTCCCTCAAGCCAAGACATCAAATAAATTTTGAGTCAAATTTGCAAAGCATACAAACCTTATTTTGTTTTAGTAAAAACTGGAGTGTGACAATTTCAAATGACCAAAATAAGGGCAAAAGGCTTTTAGAACAAGCATCCATTCCTCAAGCTATTCCAAAGCATGGATTCACAGTCTAGGATTAATGATTCTATCTTGGCACATATTCCTTGGGGGACTCTAATATAGAAATTTACCCATTCATCTTCTATAGTCCACAATGGCAAGCCTCGGCATGCATCTATAACTGAGAAAGTGCCAAACCAAACACCATGGACAAAAAGCCAACTTACGAGCCAAGGCCTAACACAAGGCCAGGAATATAGGATTTAATGAAAAAATATTTGTGGATTATAGAGATCTCTAATATGCTAAATACATTCATGCCTGGGGGGAAAAAAGAAAAAAGTATTTGAAATGGCAGAATGAACTTTTGTGTTTATATATATTTCACTCCATAAACTGGCTCTGCAGATACTACTACCCCAAACTCAGTAAGTTTTTTATGCTCTCCCAAAAGGAATACGTAAGGTAATCAAGAAGGCCAATTTTAGAGAAAATATATGATTTGAAAAAAGTATTAGTCCTTCGCTTATAACTCCAATCACGCTAACTTAGTCCTTCGCTTATAACTCCAATCACACTATTATAAGAGTATATTGTAATATAATTATATAATGAACCTATGCTTATATCATTATAATCTATTGTAATATAAAATAACAGTTTAAAAAACAGAAAAGAAAAATATCCACAGTAATAACTATTCAGGTGGCTGCCATTTATCTCCTTGTCATCATTTTTTCTTTGTATGGTTTTTATCAGTTTTACATGGCTGTGATCATACTGTATGCATACTTTTGCACTGTATCCTGCTTTTTCAGTGAACAACATGAGCTGTGCTGGGGATTCTGCTTTACAGCTAAAATAATATACAACACAAAACCAAACAATATGTACAAGTCACAGGAATTGTGGCCTCCACTCACTCACCAAGTTCTTTTCATTCATTTAACAAGCATTTATTATAGGTGCCTATTTTGCTGAAAATATAAAGTAAGCCAGAGTTCTTGTCCTCAAAGAGCTTGCAATCTCAACTTGGCAATTACCTTATGGCTTCAGAGAAATATGGGCTGTGTGAATTTGAAGGTAATAAACTATGCTTGGTATTTGGTTACTTTTAACTTCACTCTTTTGAGGAAAATTACTATATACACAAAGATTTATCTCAAGACAACTGAAATTTTCCACATTTGATAAGGTTGTATTCTTACATATGAAAGAGCTGGAAATCTTTTAATCATTTTATGATATGTCTCTTTCAAAACTGATTGCAATTAGTACTCTTTATTGGTTTTGAGGTCAGTTTTGTTTTAAAGCTTTTTGTTTAAGAGCTTTCATTTCCTCAACATGTGAATTTTCAGATTATTCATCATACCCTCCCCCCAATCCTACATATTTGCATGACATATTTGTTTATGTGCTGGTAGATAATCACAGCCTACCAATTTAGGTACAGAATATAAAGCAAATGCTTCAATAAACACAGGTGCTTATATCTAAGTATACAATGATCCGCATGCACCTGGAACTATTTGCATTATATGCACAAACATTAGCCGTTGTATCTGACTTTACTTCTCTAGCAAAATTTAAGCACTTCTAGTTAGTAATTTCCTTTGCTATCTTCCAACTTAAGTCTAGTTACCTAAATGGTTTCTCAAGGTATGAAATGAGAGAAAACAAGGTACTAGATCATAATTTCAAGCCTTCTGAAATACACCTCAGTGGTAATAAGAGGGAGCTATGGAGCAGTGAGCAGTGAAGGAGCTGCACATAATAGATAATCTGCTGTCTATGTAAGGCTGAACCACTAGTGGTGTGAGTGTTAGCAAGCTGTCATTCACATGAGCCTCAGTTTCCTTATTCATAAGATAGGAATGGTGATATTCTTACCACACTTACAGCACTACCGGTAAAAAGCAAATCTTTGTAAAACTGCAAAACACTATATAAGTGTCAGGAATTAGGTCTAAGGATCATTAATTTATAATTACCTCCCAAAAAGCATAGAATAATCAAGTTTTTTTTTTTTTGAAGGGCACTGTTCCCTTACGCTTACTTCTAAGTTGTCACAAATATTTTTCATATGGGGGGGGTAGTGTTTTTCAAAGAGATAGCAATGTAGTTTACCAAAAAATGTCCTGCTGTCCTCTAAAAACACATTTAGGAAAGAGAACTAGGGGAGTGATACGGTTTGGCTGTGTCCCCACCCAAATCTCATCTTGAATTGTACTCCCATAATTCCCACATGTTGCGGGAGGCACCGGGTGGGAGATAATTTGAATCATGGGGGCGGTTTCCCCCAAACTGTTCTTGTGGTAATAAACCCATCTCATGAAAGCTGATGGGTTTATCTCATTCTCTCTTGCCACCACCATGTAAGAAGTACCTTTTGCCTCCCACCATAACTTTGAGGCCTCCCCAGTCATGTGGAATTTTAAGTCCAAGTAAACTGCTTTTTCTTCCCAGTCTCGGGTATGTCTTTATTAGCAGTGTGAAAATGGACTAATATGTTAAGTTGGTACCAGTGGGGTGTTGCTGAAAAGATACCCGAAAATATGGAAGCAACTTTGGAACTAGGTATCATCAGGCAGAGGCTGGAACAGTTTGGAAAGCTCAGAAGACAGGAGAATGTGGGAAAGTCTGGAACCTCCTAGAGACTTGAATGGTTTTAAAAAAATGTTGATAGTGATAAGGTCCAGGATGAGGTGGTCTCAGATAGAGATGAGGAACTTGTCGCGAAGTGGAGCAAAGGTGACTCTTGTCATGTTTTAGCAAAGGGACTGGCGGGATTTTGCCCCTGCCCTAGAGATTTGTGGAACTTTGAACTTGAGAGAGACGATTTAGGATACCTGCAAAAGAACTTTCTAAGCAGCAACGCATTCAAGAGGTGACTTGGGTGCTGTTAAAAGCATTCCACTTTACAAGGGAAACAGATTATAAAAATTCAGAAAATTTGTAGCCTGATGATGCAGTAGAAAAGACAAACCCATTTTCTGAGGAGAAATTCAAGCTGCAGCCAAATGTTAATCCCCAAGACAATGGGGAAAACGTCTCCAGGGCATGTCATAGGTCTTCTTGCAGCCCCTCCCATTACAGACCTGGAAGCCGAGGAGGGAAAAATGGTTTCATGGGCTGGGCCCAGTGCCCCCATGCTGTATGCAGCCTAGGGAACTTGGTTCCCTGAGTCCCAGATGCTCCAGCCATTGCTAAAAGGGCTAAGGGACAGCTCAGCCCATGGTTTCAGGGGGTGCAAGCCCCAAACCTTGGCAGCTTCCAGTGGTGTTGAGTCTGCGGGTGCACAGAAGTCAAGAATTGAGGTTTGGGAACCTCCACCTAGATTTCAGAAGATGTATAGGAAGGCCTGGATGCCCAGGCAAAAGTTTGCTGCAGGGGCAGGGCCCTCATGGAGAACCTCTGTTAGGGCAGTGCATAAGGGAAATGTGGGTTCAGAGCCCTCACAGAGTCTCTACTGGGACATCGCCTATAGAGCTGTGAGAAGAGGGCCACCATCCTCCAGACCCCAGAATGGTAGATCACTGACAGCTTGCACCGTGCACCTGGAAGAGCCACAGACACTGAACACCAGCCTGTGAAAGCAGTCAGGTGTGGAGCTATACTCTGCAAAGCCACAGGCATGGAGCTGCCCAAGACTATGGCAACCTACATCTTGAATCAGCATGACCTGGATGTGAGACACGAAGTCAAAGGAGATCGTTTTGGAGCTTTAGAATTTTACTACCTTGCTGGATTTCAGACTTGCATGGGCCCTGTAACCCCTTTGTTTTGGTCAATTTCTCCCATTTGGAATGGTTGTACTTACCCAATGCCTGTACCTCCACTGTATCTAGGAAGTAACTAGTTTGCTTTTGATTTTACAGGCTCATAGGCAAAAGGGACTTGCCTTGTCTCAGATGAGACTTTGGACTGCGGACTTTTGGGTTAACACTGAAATGAGTTAAGACTTTGCGGGACTGTTGGAAAGGCATAATTGGTTTTGAAATGTGAGAACATGAGATTTGAAGGGGCCAGGGACAGAATGATATGGTCTGGCTCTGTGTCCTCACCCAAACTTCATCTTGAACTGTACTCCCATAATTCCCACGTATTGTGGGAGGAGCATGGTGGGAGATAATCTGAATCATGGGGAGGTTCCCCCATACTGTTCTTGTGGTAGTGAATAAATCTCACAAGATCTGATGGGCTTATCAGGGGTTTCCACTTTTGCATCTTTCTTATTTTTTTCTCTTGCCGCCACCATGTAAGCAGTGCCTTCCACCTCCCACCATGATTCTGAGGCCTCCCCAGCCACGTGCAATTCTAAGTCCAATTAAACCTCTTTTTCTTCCCAGTCTCAGGTACATCTTAATCAGCAGTGTGAAAATGAATACAGGGAGCAAACGAATTGGGCAGTAATGTGAGTTCTTTTATTTTCTGAGTAGGCTTAAGGTACAGAAATGCCTATAATTCTCTATGTCTCTCCATTAAGAACGTGAAAAGCTTATTAAGGTATACATCCTTCTGAGCTGTGCAATAGTTCTGATGTTGAAGTCTAAAAAGAGCCTTAGGCACGAAAGAGTCACAAATGGTTTTAACCCCTGGAGACTTCACAGAAATGGATTTGTTTGCCGATGTTTTTCCATTAATGAAGATTACCTGGCTAGGTCCCTAATGACATTTGTTTATAACAGACCTCCCAGGAAGCAGAAACCTGCACACTATAACTGGTAATAAGCACTACACAGTAGTTACTCTCTCCAGAAATCTAAAACTCAGAAAAAGACAGTACTTTGAAAATGTTAGTTTTTTCTACTACCCTATTGGAAATAAACATATTGTATTAATAACTGTGTAAGAAATTTCTCCCTTTCACCTGAAATTTATATGGGGTAGGAGACTCTGTCTTAATATACTTATTTTTACCAGTAAAAGCACTATCAGATTCTAATGTCAGATTTCGAAGGCACCATGAATCTATGGATATAGTATGGATTTTCCCAATGAAATTAAATGGCAGCTGGCTTCCTAGCCTGAATACTTATCACGAATTTGTCAAACAACATGTTCGTTTTAACACCTTGCTTCTTTTTTTTTCACTCTTTCATTAGCACACACAGTGAATCTCTTTTTTACTACATCATAATATTTCATAACGTAAATGAGCCATAGTTTCTTCAAACACTCCTTAAATGCTGGACACTTGTTTCCAATCTTTTGCTATTATGTACAATGTTTCAATGAATAACTTTGCTTACTTAGGGTTCAATCTATCTGCAGAATAGATTTCTAAAAGAGACACTGCTTGGTGAAAGAGTAAAATGCATCTGCAATTTTGGTAGACACTGACAGTTTCTTCTCCATAGGGACTGTGCCATTTTGGACTCCCATCAGATATATGAGTATTTATTTCCTAAAGACCATCTATAAAAATACACACTGGGCCGAACGTGGTGGCTCACACCTGTGATCCTAGGACTGTAGGAGGTCAAAGTGAGAGGATCCCTTGAGGCCAGCCTGAGCAACAAAATGAGAGCCTGTCTCTACAAAAAACTGAAAAATTAGCTGGGCATGGTGGCACGTACCTGTATTCCTAGCTACTCAGGAGCCTAAGGCGGGAGGATCACTGAAGCCCAGGAGTGTTACAGTGGACCACGATCATGCCACTGCACTTCAGCCTGGGCAACAAAACAAGATCCTGTCTCTGATTAATTTATATACTTTATATACACACACACACACACACAGAGAGAGACATAGAATACACATGCCTGGAGCTCACCTCCCAAATCCCCACTCAGTAGATAAGAGATTGGGCCTGAGCAGGGCTATTTTGAAAAAGCTCTCCAAAAAGCATATCCCTGGTTGAGAATCCCTGTTCTAAAAGGTATTCTAGTCTTGGTTACATTGTTCAAATCCAAAAGAAAGTCAGAGTTAAACCTTAATCTACAAAATTTATATTCCATGGTCACTCATCCAGTAAATATTTTCTGAGTGCCTATAATGTGCTGGGCACTCCAAATGTCAAGTGTATAAAGATACCAGTGTCTAACATCAACAGATATATAATTAAGAAACAAGGCATAAATATTAATGTTAGAGATTTATACAGAGTATCATGAGAATATTGAAGAGGTACTTCACCTTAACTGGAATGTCAAAGGAGGCTTGTTGAAGGAGGTGCCCCTGAGGTGAGTAGGGATTCACCAGGTGAGAAAAAGAAGAGGTGTACAAAAGGGAGAGAGCATTCTAGGTAGAAAACAATATACTGCAAAAGTAGTACACAAGAAACAGAAGGGATGCGGATGTGTGTGTAACTGGAAACATTTTCTATTCCTAAAACATAGAATACAAGGGAGAGAAAAGAAATAAGCTGTGAAATATATGCTATAGGCATATAGCAGATCACTGAGCACCCAGCATGTCATGTTAAGAAGCTTGACGTTTATTCTGTAGGCAAAGAAAGTCACTGAAGGGATAGATGAAGGGTTTTAAGGCTAAGGATGACATGGTCAGATTGCTATTTTAGATTTATGGATGTCAATCTATTAGAAAAGCATGTAACTGGAAAACAAAAGGTCACGAAACTGATGCAGTAATCAGATGTAGGCCTGAATTAGGGCAGAGGTTAAGGAGAAAATGGATGGAAGAAATATGAAAAGGTAAAATGAGCAGGACACTGATATTAGATATGGGGATACAGGTGAACGGAGGAGTGATTTCAAGGCACTGTCAACCCACTATTTGCAAAATACTGGATTTAAGCTATTTTTCTAGCAGCAGTGATAGATTTACACTGATTCAGTCATACTGTCTTGTTTGATTTTGGCATTTGTATGGCCAAGGATAGATGTATGGAGTACAGCAAGACACAAAGGCAGGGCCAGGCATGGTAGCTCACACCTGTACTCCTAGCACTTTGGGAGGTTAAGGCAGGAGGATCACTTAAGGCCAGAAGTTCAAGAGACCAGAATGGGCAACATGATGAGACCCCATCTCTACAAAAAATTTAAAGATGGGCATGGTGGTGTGTGCCTGTAGTTCTAGCTACTGGGAGGCTGAGGCAGGAGGACTGCTTGAGCCCAGGAGTCTGGGGTTACAATGAGCCACTGCACTCCAACCTGGGTGACAGAGTGAGACCTTGTCTCAAGCTAAGCTTTACAATATTAGCAATGGATTTTGGGCAACCTGGAGTCTTGCCACTAAACAGTCAGTCTTTGGGAGTGAGTAGATCTGGGGGGAGTCTCCTCTGAATCCCTCCCACTCCCGATTTATACAAGTGTAAATAGTCCTGTGAGGACAAAGGAGGAAAGAGTTACATGTAACCCAAACTAAACCTAACCTAACCTTTCTTCTCAGGGTTCCTAAAAAATAAAATGAAGGGAAACAAGAAACCAATCAATAACCATCAGATGAAAACATGACCACTGCTTAGAAAGTCCATGAATGAAATACACACACACATAAACATTCACAGAGTAACACCAAGACTTACCTTTCTTTTATCTTCATCTGTTGATTCAAATTTGAAAGTAGCCCTATGCTGAGGGGGGAAAAAAGGGAAACAATGTCATTTTAAATACATGTATTTTTAAATTTTGGCTATGTTTAATAGTATCTAAAATAACGTCCCTGTAAAAAAATGTTGCCTTCCCATATCTCAATATTCTTATTAAAGTAAGGGAGACAGGCATGTAAACAAATAGTTATAAAGCAGTGTGAAAAGACTACAGTAGAAATATACACAAAGGAGCACAGCGAACCAAGCCACTAACTGCCCAGGAAAATCCGGAATGGCTTTCACAGAATACAGAATATTTGTGCTGGATCTCAAGGGATAAACAGGAGTTTGCCAGAGGCAAATGGAATGCATTCCATGAACAAAAACAAAGGCTCGAATGTGTGAAACTATATATTTGTGAAATAAGCAACTTTGTGAGACTGGAACACAGGACATATGTTTGGGGTGGGGCATGGAGGAAGATGAGAATGGAAAAGTAGACTGGACGGTGATTTGGAAGGGCCTTCCAATGTTGCTGAGTTTATACTTTCTTTTTCATATGCAATAAGAAATCATCAGAGAGTTGTGGATAGGGAAGACTTGATAGTTTGATATTTCAGAAAAATAGTTCAATAAGAATAAGAGTTTAAATCATGGTGGCTCTACCACTTATGAGCTGTGACCTTGAGCAAGTAAACTCTCTGGAACCGGGCTTCGCATCTGAAAACAGGGGGTACCTAGTTCACAGAGAGATCGTGACAGTTAAAAAAGCTAAGGCATGTATATAAAGCACGATCTCATTGCTGGCAAGTAGGAATACTCAGTAAATATTAGGATTATAATGATGATGATGCCAATGATTATGAGGAAAAAATAACTGGAAAGGCAGAGAGTGTCATGACTCTTCTGCAATGATTGGCAATACTATATTTTCTACTCTGTAGCTGAAGTAAAGGAGAATAGAAGACAGAATAAGTTGGCTTGCCCATGATTACAGAAAGAACAGTGGTACCCCCAAAATAGAGCACAGAATTCCTCATTCTTCTCTGAAGTTTTATTCAGGAGAACCAAGTACTCTTAAGAATTCTAAGCCTTCCTACTAAAAAAAAAAATCTCCACTGAAAATCTCTCTACTTCTTTTTTCTTTCTCTCATTAGCCACACTGACAAATATTTACTGGCAACCCACCAGGAGTGAAGTACACTAAGTACTAAAGATATCATCATTACAGGTGGTTCTGTGTTGACATCTTTGTAGAAGCAGCAATTTTTTAAATTAAAGAAGATGGAGAAATGTTGGCAGAAAAGAAGTTCTGAATGTAAGAAATGATCAGAGGGAAGACTCAGAGGTAGGAGACAGTGGCCATTTGAGGGAGAGAGGCTGTCTCGAATATGGATACAAAACAATTAAAATGAATGAAGTCAGGTGGTAAGGGCATGGATTTTAAAATTTATACCTGAACTGGCAAACAGGTGACAGGCAACCAGGGGAAGACTATGACGGAGGTGTGACCAGCATTCTGGAAGAACATTTCGGGCAGTAGCTCACAGGCCAGATTAAAGGGAAGCAAGACTAAGGACATAATGCCCTGTGAAGAATGGACATCAATAATCCAGGTATGATACTCCTGGTGGCAGTAAAAACTGACATAAATCTTAAAAGAGAAAGTGATTTGGCAACAACACATATTAGAAGCCATAAAAATATTCACACTCTTTGACCCAGAACTCCTACTCCTAGGAATTTATCCTACTGATCTAGAAGGAGAGAATAATTATATGTGTATCACTGCAGTGTCATCCAATATTGTGGAGGAAAAAAAGCGAGAACTGGAATAACCAACAGGAGACTGACGGAATGTTGTGCATGTGACAATATTCTATTATACATATTATATTCACCTGACAAAATATTACGTATCAATTTTTTAAAAAGAAGACTCATTCTTGGTATATTGTTTTCATAATTAAAAAAATAAAATGGATAAGTAATGAATAAAGAATAAGAAAAAGAAGGAAGAAGGAGAGGAAAGAAAGATTGTAAATCAGAGGGCTATACTTGGAAATGTATAGACCTGAGGTTTAGTGAAAATTAACATTAGACTTAAAAGTGCCAGATTATCAGGTTAAAGTTATAAACTAAAGTTTCATAAAGGTTCAATACAAATGAAAATAATTGCACTAAGAAACCAAGAAAGCCTATTTTTTTGCCATTATAAGTAAAACGCTAATTCCATAAATTATCTGGAATAAATGTACCTACTTGTTAATATAATGGTTCTTCTAAACTTTTTTTTGGCATTTATGGTAAGGGGACAGAAAAATAAATTGTTTTTTGGAAAGACACTCAGTAAGTTATAAAAGTGTCTTTTATACAGTTCCTATGTAGAATTAATCTTTTAAGGTGGGAATTCAGAATAGTACCAAGGTCTAATTATTCTGTTGCTCTTAATTAGAAAATACAATGGTATGTGAGGCACTACAAATTGAATCTGGAATGTGCCAATCTATTCAGAAGCTCAAACGTCTAAGACTGTTTGGATCCAACAGATGTTGGCTTCTATAAACCTGGGTTCTTTTATCCAACTTAGATCGTACTTAATTGATTCAGTACCCCATCTTTATTCTCTCCCCTTTCTAAGGCTGAAATGGGGAAAAAGAAAACAAGCATTTCCAGCTGTACATATATTTCCTAGCCAAGAGTCAGCCATCTCACCTTCTTTACATGCTTAATTTCCAGAGAAAAAGGAGCAAAAAAATCAAATATAAAGAGTTAAACTGGTCGGGCATGGTGGCTCACACCTGTAATCCTAACACTTTGGGGGGCCAAGGTGGGTGGATCACTTGAGGTCAGGAGTTTGAGACCAGCCTGGGCAACACGGCAAAACCCCATTTCAAAAAAAAAAAAAAAGAGGTAAACCATGTTCAATTTAGAGACCAAGCAAGCTAACAACTCAGTGACACACCAGACTCATTATGACTCTCACCGCAGGTTTCATACCCTATGAATAAGCTCTAAAAAGCTCAGGATCAGGAGTCAGACAACCTTGAGTTTGAGTCCAGTCTTACTGCTTACTAAAAGTGTAAACTTGGCCAAGTTATTCAACTTTACTACCTATCAAGTTTTTCTTATCTTTTTATAAGCATGGCACCTTGCACATAGTAGTGTTCAATGGCTACTACTGTTACTGTTGAATAACCTATGGTGGTGTCTGGTCAAATATTGACCTATTAGAGAGCTAGAAGTAATTTCATAGATTTCTAAAGATATACTCAAACAGTACTACTACACGGGAATAAACCTAATTGGGGTGGTGTGTGTTGTGCTGTTTCATGAACAGAGATTGCTTCTATAACTAAAAATCAAAAACAGATTAGATAACATAATCTGGACATAGGAACAAAGTATAACAAAGGAACAGCCCACTAAACATGCTTCTCTGCAAAAACCCACAGAGTGAACTCAAAGAGTCAGAGCACAACTTCCAAAGTAGAAAACAAAAAGTCCTCTTACATGGTCTTGGATATTTACATATTTTATTCAAATGTAAAGGCTATATTTATAGAACTGTCCCAATATTAGGTTTCTATCAATCAGGTTCTTCCAGCACATGAATTAAGACCTCACTGCAAGCAGTCTTGTTTTCTTCTCCTATGAGGACTACTACTAGAGACCTAGCTATCTGTCTGTATCTTAAATACCTTTCATTTGGCCAAAAACTTGCCATACTTCAAAACTGGAATCCTGTTGGAATTTGCTATGTATGGGGTAATCATATGTCCAGGTGGCCTGTAGGGCCACCAAGCCACCTCTCTGGTTATCATCATAGTTGATGAGTCATCTATTAAACGAGGGGGTTGGGCCCTATTAACTTTGAGTTTCCTCTAACATAAAATATCCTGTGATGTAAGGAATCCAGGTATGGAGGTATGACACTACTCCATACCTCAGGGCCCTTAGTCACAGTTTGTTGCTGATAATCATCATAATGGTGGCAACTAATCTCTCTACTAAATCTGTTATTAGAGAAGGCCTGAGGTCTGGGCACTGTGCCTCATGCCTGTCATCTCAACACTTTGGGAGGCTGAGGCCCAGAAGTTCAAGACCAGCCTCCAGCCTAGGCAACATGGTGAGATCCCCATCTCTAGAAAAAAAAAGAACAGGCCTGTGGGGCGCAAGAGCTTGAACAGTCTAGACTAGAATGATACATACTTCCCCAAATTAACAGTTCATTTTATAACTAAAGTGGCGGTGATTAGGAGTCAACAGTAGCCAAAGGATTCTGTATCTGTGGATTCAACCAATCATGGCTTGAAAATATTTGGGAAAAAAAAAAATTGTGTCTGCGTTGAACAAGTGCAGGCTTTTTTTTCCTTGGCATTATTCCCTAAATAATACAGTACAACTACCTGTATAGCATTCACATTGTATTATGTATTATAAGTAATCTAGAGATTATTTAAAGCATATAGGAGAGGCCAGGCACAGTGGCTCACACCTGTAATCCCAGCACTTCGGGAGGCCCAGGTGAGCGGATCACTCGAGGTCAGGAGTTCACCACCAGCCTGGCCAACATGGTGAAACTCTGTCTCCACTAAAAATACAAAAATTAGCCATGCATGGTGGCACACATCTGTAGTTCCAGCTACTCGGGAAGCTGAGGCAAGAGAATCGCTTGAACCTGGGAGGCGGAGGTTGCAGTTAGCCGACATCAAGCCACTGCACTCCAGCCTGGGCGACAGAGCAAGACTCTGTCTCACAAAAAAAAAAAAAAAAAGTATATAGGAGGATATGCCCAGCCAGGCTCAGTGGCTCACGCCTGTAATCCCAGCACTTTGGGAGGCCGAGGTGGGCAGATCACCTGAGGTTGGGAATTCGAGACCAGCCTGACCAACATGGAGAAACCCTATCTCCACTAAAAATACAAAATTAGCCGGGCATGGTGGTGCATGCCTGTAATCCCAGCTTCTCAGCAGGCTGAAACAAGAGAATCACTTGAACCCAAGAGGCGGAAGTTGTGGTGAGCCGAGATCGCGCCATTGCACTCTAGCCTGGGCAACAACAGCAAAACTCCATCTCAAAAAGAAAAAAAAAAAGGAGTGTGTGCCCAGATTATATGCAAATACTATGGTGTTTTCTATCAGGGACTAAAGCATTCAAAGATTTTGGTATCGACAGGATTCTGGTATGCACAGGAGATCCTGGAAGCAATCCCCTTTGGATATTGAGGAATAACTGTAGTATACCACTCCTGAAAAAGAAACTTTTTCTGTGCTCAAAAACACAGAAGAGAAGGGTAAAGGCAACATAGCCCTGCAAAAAGATCCCTGGATATGGAATCTGAAGACCAGGTCTGCCATTTCCTAGGAATTAATATAAGATGACACACGAAATGTGAAAATGCTTGGGATAATACATAGCACATAGCAGGTACTCAATAAATGTTAACAGGTGAATTTAGAGGAGAGAAAAACAACTGCTCCACCTGTTAAACAAACAAACAAACAAAAAAACTTGCCTATGCTGAGACCTATGCTCTGTTATGCCCTTGACAAACAGACAAGTTTCATTCTTTCCGGGATAGATAGATCTTTCCTCTCTCCAAGATAACAAAGGTCGGTGAATGAAGCAAGAAGGTTTGGAAATGAGAGTCTATATATAACATAGTAGAAATTAGATGTTTCCTGGAGCCAGACAGGTATCTCAGAAAGTGGTACAAGGTATTTTGCTACCCATTAGAAAAAGAAGGGGAAGAATGGAGCATTATTTCCAAATTTTAATATTGTGCTATGCCAACTCATGCCGTGTTTAATTTTTTTGTTCAAAGCTAACAGTTATGGAGCGCCTCCTCAGTGGCAGGCACTGTTCTGTATGCTTTACACATGTAACCCATTTAATCCAGATAACAAGCCTATGATATAGTTACTATTATTATCTCCATTTGGCAGATGAGGAAACTAAGCCACAGCAAAGTTAAGTAACTCATCTTAGGGCCACACAGCCATTAAGTTGAGGATCAGTGGCCAAGCTGGCTCTGGCCACACCTCTTACGTACCCTGGTTATTATAATTGTAACTTACTGAGTGCTTCCTAGCTGCATTGTGCCCAGTGTTGGCATTATGTTTCATTTAATGTAATCCTCACAATAATTTAAGAGAACGGTGATATTATCCCTATTTTACAGATAAGGCAACTGAGATTCACAGGCTTAACATAATTTATCCATAGTCATAAAGCTAATAAATGGCAGAGTTGGGATTTGAACCAAGTTTATCTGATGCCACATCCCACCACCTTTCCACTATATTTGACTGCCTCCTTTCAAGGACTGGCTTTATTAGAGAAATAAGGTAGCATAAAGAACCTCTCCACTACTCTCCCAAACAATGAACCAGTCTCTGTCTACAGTATTCATTTCTCTCTGTTGGACTCCTCAGTGCCCTATGATCACCTCATAATCCAAACATTTCTCAAATCCATTTTTTCAGACAAGGAAACTCAAGTATATGGTACCCAACTATTTTTTTGAGGGTTCCAAATTCCATATACCACAGAGCTGGGCAATTTAATTCCACCTCCCCATTCTTACTGCCTGAACCACTGTGATCATACATTCACTTCCTATTCATCTGCTCTCAAAATCTCTCCCTTTGAGGGGCACAACCTCACTGCAGTATGATGCTCTGCCATTTTCTTTATACTATAATCAGCCCTACTATAGTCAGTATTAAATATGAGAGATTTCTGGCCAGGCACAGTAGCTTACACCTATAATCCCAGCACTCTGGGAGGCCAAGGTGAGAGCACTGCTTGAGCCCAGCAGTTTGAGAGCAGCCCAGGCAACATAGTGAGACCCCATCTCTACAAAAAATGAATTTAAAAAGTTAGCCCAGTGCTGTGGCACACACCTGTAGTCCGGCTACTTGGGAGGGGCAGCAGGGAGGAGATGGAGGCTGCAGTGAGCCATGATCACACCAGTGCACTCCAGCCTGGGCGACAGATACAGACCCTATCCCCAAAAAGGAAAAAGAAGGGAGTGCTTTCTTCTGAAAGAGCTAACTGACCCAATTCACATCTAGTCAGAGCACTCTCAGGCTTGATCCTAAAATTACAAGTGTTTGGGAATTTTCTGAAACACTTCAGATACCACCTTAAGCAAGACACACCATGCAAAACAACCTTAAAAACATTTGCAATACAAAAGGGGAGCTGGAGATGTTCAGGTTTTAAGCTCTGACAGCACCTGGCCAGGAGTGGTAAGCAGATACCAATCTGGAGGGAGACCAACGAGAAGAGATAAATTGGAGGAAGCAAATCTAGAGTCTAATTAGTTTAGCCATAAAGGGAAGGAGAAATATTAAAGAAGGTGATTGTAACCAGTTGAAGGTTTTTCCTCCTTCCTCCCCACAGAAACAAATTCCTATTTATTGCTGGGTATCTGGCATATAATAAGTGCTAAATAAACATTAGTTGATTCAACAAATGGCCAAGTGCTCTGTTGTATTTCTTGCTTCTGAAAATCGTTTGAAGCTGCCTCATGCCTTTTCTGGAAAGCAGTAATAAATCGAGTTAAATCATTGTAATCTCCACAATATGTACAACTATGCATTAAATGAGTTATTCCTAAATTAGGCAGACATGTTCAACAGTAAAGCATATCAGAAAGTGAAGGAGCTAAGATATGAATAGAGAGAACCTGTGTATCCTCCCAAGGAAAGTAACACAGTACGGTAGAAAGAACGCTGGACTTGGAGTTGGACCACCTAAATTCAAATCTCAGCTCTATCTCTCAGGGGCTGTGTGGACTTGGGACCACATTATCATCCTAAATTTTATCATTTGTGAATTGGGGAATACCCATCACTCTCCTCACAGGGTTGTTGAAGATTAAACGGGAATTCAGCCGCCAGCATGCCATTTCTGCCCCGGGTGGAAAAGATTAAAAAATAAGACACAAATTGTCAATAATACAAAGTGGATGGATGCCGTGGCGGGCACAAAGCAAACACTGAAGGGGAGATGATGTACGGTGGCAAAGGAAAGAGAAACATTAACAGTTAGGTTGTGACTTAGTGTTGGGTTTCTTTTCACAGAAGGGAGTCGCCAGTCATTCCTATAAAGCAGTCTTCTAAACCAAAGGATAAAGGTGTGGTAGGCTATCTTTTGAAGCAAGCATGTAAAATTCCTGGAAGGAAAAGTAATGAAGAGCTAACGGTTCTTAGAAAGAGGTTCAGAGAAGTGACTGGGATTTATAATAAGATACTTTTTTACAGCAGAGTTGTAAAGTGGAAAGAACTAAACTGGAATACCAGCTCCAAGTATGACCTTGGGCAAGTTACTTAACCAATCTAGAGTCTCAGCTGCAAAATGCAGATAATACCTCACAGGATTGCTGTAAGATTAAATGAGATAATAGATAGGAAAGCTGTTAATGCGATACAAATAATAGGTATCATTAGGAGTCACATTCTCCACCCACTTACAACATTATATGTCCATGACCTTGGGCGTGATTTCAGCTCTTTGCACCTCGGTTTCCTCATCTATAAAATGGGGAGGATGATACCATCTACCCTATAAACACTCTGAGGATCAAAGGAGACCATAGATGAAACATCAATGCCTTGAAAACCGTACAGTGCTAAAGGTATAGAAAGAACTGCCATCGTTGCTGGTACGTTTTATACATGTCAAGGGCCGTGTTTATGCAGGGAAGCATGTATTTTTATACCATACAGGTGAGGAAGCCTCGCATGCATTTATGCATCCAGGAGTGAGGCACGGGGCACAGATGCACATCTATGGATTCCGGGGGTGTGACTTGCACGCTTGAAAGGAGGACCGGAGGTCAAGCTGCTGGGCCAGGAATCAGAGGAGTAGGGGCTAGAGTAGGGATAGTGGGATGCAGGATGCACGGATGGAAAAGGCTGGGGGCACAAACACGCATGCCCAAGCCGGAAACGTTTTCGGGGGAGAGCAATGCGCATCCCCGGAATGAAGGGGGTGGGGAAGGATGCGATGTGCAAGCACGGAGGGCGGCCCGGGGGTGCGATACCGCACGCCCGGGGCCAGGACTCTTTACCTTGTCGCTGTAATCCCTCAGGACCCGCTCGATAGCCCCCGCTTCGCCGGCCCGGACGATGTAGAGGGCGCGCTCCTCATCCATGGCCGCAGGTGCGGGGGAGCCGCGGCCGCTCTGCGCGCCCAAGCCGCTGCCTCCAGGTAAACGCCTCGCGCCCCCGCTCGCTCCTTCCCAGCTTCCTTCCTTCCCTCCTTCCCTCCCTCCCTCCTGCCTCCAACCCGCCAGCCTCCGCCCGGGCCGGCCCGACGTCACCGCCCCTCAACTTTCACCCCGCGACGTCACCGCTCCCCCAGCAACCGGCGCCTCACGGGCCACCCCCGACAAGGCCCAGGACTTGGTCGAGGCCTGGCTAGCGGACCGAGGCGGAGTCAGGCCCAAGGTCCTGCTTGCTCTCCTGCCTCTCCCTCCCTCGGAGAAGTGTCCAGTCTTTTAAGGGGGCTTTCACAGACTGAACCGTTCTTTCCTGACCCTCCTCTATGAATCATTCTCAGCGGACAAGAGCAACCCGGCTCTTCCCCGCCCATCTATGAACCAGCCGCTAAATGGACTGCAATTCCCTGCATGCAATGGGGTTATCCCGCTCTTCCATCTAATTTACTGGAGTGCCGAATGGCATGCTGGGATTAGTAGTCATCCAGCCGGAAAGCCTTCCCGCCAAGGGCATGCTGGGAACTGTGGTACCGCGAAGGCCGGAAACGGGAGTCTGGCGGCCGCCTGAGGCCAGCGGCGGGGAGACAGAGAGAGGGTGTAAGCCTCTGCTTCGGTGTAGTTCCTTACGCCGCTGACTCTCCTGCTCCAGCCTTGGCTGGCTGGGCTGGCTGGACTGGCTGGACTGGCTGACGGTCGCGGAAACTGCCATGCCTTGGTGGGAACTGTCAAGCACCGGTTTCGTTCCCTTTTCTCATTTAGCGGTTTCGGTCTCGGAAATTCCTTCCTCCCTTGTTTGCATTCTTGTTATGTACTCAGCTACAGTAATGTGGGAAATAATCGAAGGCAGTTATCTGTATAAAAGAGGACTCGGCGATTTTCTGCCTTAATACTAATCTCTAGCATACATCTCGTGCCACCGGGGCTCCAGACTCTCTTAGGTGATTTCCCCATATCCTCTAATTCTCCCAACACAAATTTTTGTGGAAATAAAAAGGAACCCGAATAGTTTTAAGTAATTTATCCTAAGTCACACGGCCAGAGAATGGGAAAGTCGAGGTTTGAAACCAGGCCTTACCCCGCGAAGTGGCTGCTCTCCGACCACCAGGAACTGTAGTAATACCGATACAGTAGCGGTGGAGGTGCTGACAAAGGTTCCCATTGCCCCAGTGGTAATTACGTTGTCAGGCACTCTGTTAATACTTCAGCAGTGTTAGCTCTATCAATTTCATACACATTCATTCAACAAATATTTGAGAGCCTGTGTTGTGCCCAGGCACTGTTAAATGCAGTGTGGATACAGTGGGCCCAAAGTAAAGTCCCTGGCTTCATGGAGCTTCCATTCTAGTGAGCACCCATATGAGTTATTCTCATTTTAAGATGAGGAAACTGAGTCTTGGAGAGGGTAATTGGTTAATTTATCAAAATTGCAGATTTTTGGAAATTGAATTTGAACTCAGAGCCTGTGCTCTTTCTGCTCTCCCAAGCTTTTTTTGATGGAGAGTGGATGAATTCTCGAAGTAATTTCAAGTTTTCCATTCCAAAAAGCCTTTACCCGTAGCCATCCTTGATGTCTCCCCTACCAGTCTCTCCCTCTTGAGCTGTGCTGAAGAGGAACTAGAGGGGGCAAAAGTTTATTCATCTAATGATTGAATTTCTTCTATGCTGTGCTAGATATTCTGCTAGATGCTGGGAATTTGGAAATAAGAACGAACATGGGACCTGAGTTTATGGAGCTTTTGGTCTTTCTGTGTATTGTACTTTCCATGCAGCAAACATTTATTGAGCATATTTGTTGAGTCAGGCATTGGGTTAGGTGCTCTGTAATAAATTAAGTCAGAAAGATTTTAATCCATCTCTCCAAAAGGCACATTTTAGTAAGGTCATGGAATAGTTAGCTGAATTCCTAAGCTAATAGTAACATCTTGCGATTGTTTTTAACAGTTTACAGAACGTTTTAATACTTCTAATCTCAGTGGATCATTGGGGAAGGTATTGTTCCCGCTTTATAGATAAGAAAACGGTCAGACGAGTTAAGTAACAAGAACTGGGACTCAAACTGAGAGCTGTTAACAAAGTATTTGGGTGCCTACTCTGTGTCCAGTACAGTATTAAGTGCTTTGGGGATATCCATATATTTATTTTTGGAGCAAGGGTCTCCCAGAGAGGATATTAAACAAGCACAAAGTATCTTATTTCCGTAGAGATGTTTCTCTTTAGAATTTTTAGAAGGTCTCTGACATTTCAGACACATGTCTTTGAAATGTCTGTTTGCCAGAAATAGGCTATGTTTTTAGGCTCCAACTCTGTACTTCTAAAAAGAGATTTAAAAAATGTAAAAACAGATGAATTAATGACTTGGGAAGTTGTACTTTAGTAATTTTAATTAAATGTTCATATTCTGATTTTATAACTCAAAGGGATCTTTCACTCTAATTCAAGTCATCGTTTGACCACTGACGAGACTCTGGTTCCAGAAAAATTAAGTGGCTTGTCCAAGGTCAATAGTTACAAGCAGACTCTGGGAATGGAGCCGAGACTAGCTGAGTCCTAGGTCACTGCATCACTTTACCTCCTTGAATATTAGCTATGGGATACTTTCAGGGACTAGAGGCTCTTGTCGTGTTCTGACTCCACTTCCTGGTGATGCTTGAGTGGCATGATAGCAAGGAATTAAGATTTAGAGCCTTGGTAATCAAAGCAACAAATATTTTTTCACAAGTCGTTGCTCTTAGAAGCAGTAATATAGTAATCCTATGGACAGAGCTCTTAAATTCTTTAAATATCTTCATGTAGATTATTTGGTTTAATCCTTGCTATAGCTGAAATCGCAAGGTCAATAAGAGGCACATTTTCTTTTTTACAGAGAAAAGGGAAGTTCAGAGTATTGATTAGCTGGCTCATAAGCAAAGAAGTTTGCTAATAAGTGGTATAGTTAAGGGCTAGAAGCACCCTGGGCTCTGATAACATGAAATATTATGGACTTTCATGTTAGGGCCAATGAAAAAGCCTGCAAATAGATACTAGTCATTTATTTTGGACTTTGATATATCCTGCTGTGGCATTTCCTCTTGCCATGACAATGGGCTAGTTGGAATGTGCCAAATTGAAGGTCTTTAATGAGTACCTGGTGCTAACAGCTTTTAAAATTCAACTGTTGTAATACTTAGAATACATTTTCTTTAGGAGAAAGCAGAAATTTAAAGCCTTAGCAGCTTGGTCTATTGGCTACAGCTCCAGAATTGGAGTTCAGAGAATTCCACTAATTCAAGATATGATTTGTCACTCAGCAACCACCACCTCGCTATGTGAGGCCACTCACTCAACTTTTCTTGAGGTTTAGCAATTTAGAACTGAAATAATAGCTGGATTGTCCCACAGTGTCCTTAGCTGTTAAACTAAGGGATTGACCCAGATATAATTTCAGTTCTAAATTTTTCAGTTCTAAAATTTTGTGATTCTCAGAAAAACAAAACCACCTTTAAATATGCTCATTCTTTAGAAAAACCTATTAATGAGAGTGGGGATATGAAAAATCAATATGTGCAAATCAAACATCAATATGATATGTGCAAATCATCCCTTGGGCATACCTCCAAAGCTTCTGATTCAGTTGATCTGTGGTGAAATCTGGATACTGGTAGTTTTAAAAGCTTCTCAGTTGATTTGAATAAGCAGCTAGTATTGAGAACCACTGGATCAATATTTTGATAGAGTATCTACCACTGAATTGGTTTTTTGATAGACCCCCAAACTCATGTTCATGTATCTCATTAGTCTTTGAGAAATAACCTGACGATATGAAAGTTTTTTTTGGCCAGGCGTGGTGGCTCATGCCTGTAATCCCAGCACTTTGAGAGGCCAAGGTGGGTGGATCATGAAGTCAGGAGTTCGAGACCAACCTGGCCAACATGGTGAATCCCCATCTCTACTAAAAATACAAAAATTAGCTGGGCGTGGTGGTGCATGCCTGTAATCCCAGCTACTCAGGAGACTGAGACAGGAGAATTGCTTGAACCCGGGAAGCGGAGGTTGCAGTGAGCCGAGATCATGCCATTGCACTCCAGCCTGGACAACAAGAGCGAAACTCCGTCTCAAAAAAAAAAAAAAAGTTATTTTTATTTCATTTTTTACCAAGAATTCTGTCTCAGCCGAGCGCGGTGGCTCGTGCCTGTAATCCGAGCACTTCAGGAGGCCAAGGCAGGTGGATCTCTTGAAGTCAGGAGTTCGAGACCAACCTGGCCAACATGGTGAATCCCCATCTCTACTAAAAATACAAAAATTAGCTGGGCGTGGTGGTGCATGCCTGTAATCCCAGCTACTTGGGAGGCTGAGGCAGGAGAATCTCTTGAACCTGGAAGGCAGAGGTCGCAGTGAGGCAAGATCATGCCGTTGCTCTCCAGCCTAGGTGACAGAGCGAGACTCACTGTCTCAAAAAAAAAAAAAAAGAAAAAAAGAATGTAATCTTCCTTTGATAGCAAAGTTACTTAACATAGTTTTATCCTTTAACCCATATTTAGTGCTCACTGGAGCACAGTGTTGTCTTAGATACTATAAAAAATTTTAAAAAGTAGAAATAATTGATTCTGTCCTTTGGGAATATAAGAAACAACCAAATAATACAGTGATCTTTTTTACTGATAGGAAAAAACAAAGTGAGCATAGTACTGTGTAAATCAAAGCAAGATAAACATTAATGGGAAGGAGAGTAGTCAGAGTAGTCTTCTTGAAGGAGGTGATCTATAAAGAGGGATGGTAGAGAGAGCATAGAGGGCTCCAAGACAGTGGGAAATGCTGTGAGAAAAGGTCAGGAGGCCAAAATTAACAAGATGCTTGTTGAGAAATGATACCAGCTTGGTTGAACTTGAAAGCCAGCAATGGAGATTTCTTAGAGGTCAGTGGGAAAGGAAAAGTTAAATGGGAGAGATGTTTCATAATCAATGATGACTCTATAACCAACCAGTCCAACTTCAACTTACAACATGTTGCATTCCTGAAAACGTTACCTTACAATGCCGTATGACATAAAATTAAATAGAATTGGGAGACAGGAAGGGAGAGTCTGTTGCTGACTGTCTTCACATCTTTATGCACATTGTTTTATCTCTATCTCATAAAATTAGAGTTGGACTAGATGACTTCAAGGGTTTTTTTTTTTCCAACTCTTAAAAATTTACTTGATTCAGCCTTTCAGCACCTTTATGAGGTTCCTCAGTAATATTCACTGTATTCTGATTGCTTAAATTGAGTCCATGCCGTTAGTCCTAGGCAAATGTCCCTCTAGTTGTTTAATATTGATTGGCTACCCACAGTGGGACTCTTAGATTAAGCACACAAAATGGGCTCTGCCCTTTAGGAGTTTTTATTTACCCAAGAGCGGGAATGTGGGTCAGACCTATTTGCATCTCGCTGACTTGGAATCCCATCCAAACACCTCTTGGGAAAACCAGCGCTTTGGGTGGCAATGCTGTAATGTGGTGAAAGAACTCGAACTGAGAACTGGAAAACCTGGTTTTTAGCCCTGACTCACTGTGTGAGTCTCAGAAGCCGATCATTTGTCAAATTCCTTGAAACCCTTCTGGCAACCAATTTTTTGTATCTAACAGGAAAACCTGAAGCCAAAAGACTCTAGTTTGAATTTTAACTCTGGGTGTACAGGGATAAATCACTTGCCGTCTTTGAGCACCGATTTTTCTCAACGTAATGAGCATAATTATACCTACTTTGCAGTAAGTTGGAAGGGTTAAAAGAGATGGCTGTCAAAGTGTCCAGCAAGGCGGACCTGGCATGGAGTAGCCACTAAAATGTTAGCTGAACTGGAATGAAAAATGCAATCTTCCTTAGAAAGATGTGAAGATTCAGGGCTAAACATCTTGCTGTTCCTATGGATGCACAAATGCATGAGTTTTGATGTTGCTGCTGTTGTTTTTAACAACAGCAAAGTGATTCCAATGCGCTGCTTTGGTCTTTAGACTTTGAAGTTAACATTTTAACACTGACATGCTGTAAGACAGTTTTCGGATAGTGACTGTTATGTGTATGTGTGTGTAAATAGGAATCTAAAACACTCTTTCAGTACCCCCTTCCCATATCGATGCCTTTGCAATTAAGTTTATTGAGATTCACATGTCAGAGGAAATACATTCTCACAACCTTTCTTCCCACCACCTCTTTTGCAGTAAGGCATTAATTTACTTACCAACATTTGATTAAACTCTTAAGGTTCAACCCTAGGAGGAGGTGGCGGTGGACAAAGGATTATTGTCATTCATCATCAACACATTTTAGTCTTCCCCTCGAGTTGCCTATGAAGGATTAGCATTTCCCTGAAAGGAGGAGGACAGAATAAATTGCGTCTACCGCCAAAGAACTGCCAGCTCCTTTCAGCTGGGGGCACATACCGGGAGCTTTTCCCATATTAGTCAGCTTTATCTCAACTTTTGGGCAGTGCCTACATCTGAATTTCATGGGTTTCAGGGTCAGTCAAAACAGAATTGTAGGGCTGTTGAGGTCAGAGGCCACCTCTGTCAAAGGGTAGTGACCTTAACAGCAAGAGGTAGCCAGTCTCCTCCATGCTCCCTCCTCCCCCACCCCAGTGACTTCATTCTAGTGAATGCTTGGCTCATTGCACGCCCCCCTGCAGAGCTTTTTTTTCGACCTGGTAATAAAAATCCTCTGTGACCTGGTATTTTTTTTTCATTATTATTGATTTTCTTTTATTCCTGTTTCTCTATAGAATAACCAAATCTTGGTCATACATAATGCACTGGTTTGTATGTACGTTGGGAAATGACAGAGGGAAAGGTAGTCTGCTATTTATTTACAGTGAGCAGAATGCCACCTCTGGTTTAGGGGAAGATCTGGTGCCCAGCTTAGAAACTGCCTGCATTTTGTGAGCACAAAAATTTCCCAAAACTTCTGAAACTCTCTTCCACCCCAGTAAGTTCTATTACCACAGTCAAGGTTGATTTTTAAAACTGCAGAACTGCTCAGGAGAGGGGAATGGAAATTGGGATAGGGGTGGGAGGGTGGGAAGAAAAGTAGGAAGGAGGAAGAGTGTGCTTTGGTAGAAAAAGCACAGACAGGCTCTGGAGTAGTATTTCTTTTATTGTGTTTTAAAAATTAATATGTAGCGAGAGACAGAGTCTCACTGTGTTGCCATGGTCTTAAACTCCTGGCCTCAAGTGATCCTTTCTCCTTGGCCTCCCAAAGTGCTGTGATTATAGGTGTGAGCCACTGTGCCTGGAGTAATTTTCAGATCCCAGCTCTGCCCCTTAAACTATAACCTTCAGCAAGGCATTAAGCTGCTCGTAGTCTCCATTTCTTCACCTGTAAACAGAAGCGATTATGCCACTGGTGTTGCAGGGAACTTGTGAGAAGCAGACATGGCGAGTCTAATGTGCCTGGTACAGAGAAGACTTCAATAAATGGGAGACTCCGTGGATTAAGGCAGATCTATTTCAGAAATGTGCCCCTGAGTGTGAGGTGAGGAAAGAGTGTAGCAGACTTCTCATTTAAAGATCATCCTTCTGCCTCAACTATATTTTGGTTCTTAAGACATCTTGCAGTTTATTGTTTCTGAGAGGTATAGCATATGCCAAGACCTTCTGGATACCGTCCCTCACAGGGGCACAGTTTGATAGTTCCTTGAGAATTCACTCTTTTAAACTTCACTCAGAGGCTTTTCTTTTCTAGGAGAAGACATAAATACCAAGTATCAGCACTTCAACTCTTTCTAAGGCTGATTCTCTTACCCCTGCTGTCGTGGTCAGACCTCATTATTTTTCATAATAGATTTTAAACAGCTGGTTTTAGCTCTTGAGGCATTTATGATGAGAAAGGGAGGCATCTAACTGGGGAGTCCTATTTCTCCCGCCCACCATCTCTCTTCACCCACACTCCTTTCCTAGCAACAGCTCTTTCTTCATCTCTTGTGGCCCACGTCTTCCGTCCCACCTACACCAGCAGCAGCAAAATATGGGGGTGAGAGGGCGGCGGCAGAGTTGGGGGAGGTTGAGACATAAGAGGGGGATTGGGGGAAGAGCTTCAGGGAGGAGGCTGGTGAAGCACAAAAGGTTCTGACCTCCTTGGAACAAGAGGAAGCCCCAAGCACTGTGTCCAAGCTGGCTTAGCTTGGGAGGCTGCCAAGGAACTGAAGCAGAGAAGTTCCAGGTTAGAAGGGCAGGCGGCAAAGTGGTAGGGAGGTGGAGGTAGCTGAAGGGAGAACAGAACAGCGCAGTTTAGGGAAAGGTTTGTCAGCTAAGGGAAAACTATGCACGGTGTACGTTACTGTGGAGTGCCAGTACTTGCACAGAGCATGGTTCTCCACTCTGGACAAACAATGCTGCAAAAGAGAAACTTGGGCCACATGTTCAGGGAATAGTAGTAGTCCCTGAAGGTTAGAACTTGAGGGTGGAAAGGATCGTGTTTCTCAACCTTGACTGCATATTCAATCACCTGAGGAGCTTAGGAAAATACTGATGCCTGGGTCACGTTCCAAGTCACTATTCATTGTGGGTGGGACATATACATCAGTATTTTTGTCTTTATTAATTTATTGAGACAGGTCTCTGTCCCCCAGCCTGAAGTGCAGTGGCCCATTCATAGCTCACTGTAAGCCCAAATATCCGGTCTCAAGTGATCCTCCCACCTCAGCCTCCTGAGTAGCTAGGACTGCAGGTATGTGTCACCACACCTGGCTAATTTTTAAATTTTTTGTAGGGATAGGGTCTCACTATATTGCCCAGGCTGGTCTCAAAGTCCTGAGCTCGAGCTCAAGTGATCTACCCACCTCGGCCTCCCAGAATGCTGGGGTACAGGTGTGAGCCACCATGCCCGGCCTTAATTGTTTTCTAATCTTGCAAGTCTGCCTTTAAGCAGTGCAAGAGGTTGGAACAAAATAGCTGTTTGTTTTTGCTATCTTTCCTTCTCTAGATTCACTTCAGACATTTTGACTTTAAAGCAAATATTAAGGCCAGTTTTGAAGAGAGAGGAAAATTGCCAAACACTGCTCTCCAGAGTTGTGCAAGGGAGGATGGGGTTGGACTCATGAGCCTCACTCTGTGTTATAGCACCAGCTGGTGGAGCCAGTGCCTTCTCTCCTGTGGCTGCCTCCCTGAATCACTGCCCAGCTGCCAGTCTTCTCCGTTTTTTGTTTTCCCTAAAGGGCCCGTCCATCCTCCTCATCCAGCTCTGCCAGCCCTGGTCCATCAGTGCAGACTGTAAGTTGGAATGTCATAATCATGTAACACACCTGCTTGAGGTCCAGAGTGGGGAGGTGAACCGTTCAAGGTCACATGGCAGTTTCCACAATTTCCCCTCCCCCATTTGGGTTGGCCTTACTCCATGGCAAACATTTTGGGTTGGTCTGTGCCTGGGTTTCAGTCTCAGAGGGGCCACAAATTCTCTTTCTACCCAGAGCTGGGGTGTACTAGAGGCCTGACAAAAAACACAGCAGGATGGAATCTGAGGACACCAGAGGCCTGCAATGTGGGTGAGCCATCCTGGCTGCTCTTCATAACTTCAGCCAGTTTCAAGCTGGCAGAGTTCTTTTCAGAAAAAGTCCTAAGAGGGGAGGGTCCCTTTATTGCCAACACTCTTCTGTTCTTCCCCTGACAAGTGACTGGCCCCACTCCCAGCTGCCAACCTTGCCCGAATTTCCTGTTCTGGTGACTGGGAGCTATCAGAGGGAAAGAAGGTGCATTTGAGTCATGTGCTCACAGCAGCTGTCGTCTTTTCCTATTCAGATCTTTCCCGGTTCCAAAGTTTAAAGTTTTAAAACAATTGGGACCATAGGTACTACTCGGCTCCCAAGAGGTAGGCACCTTGTGCTCTGGAGAGGAGGCCCAGTGGCCTTTTGCCTTCATCTGAAGCTGCCTTCTTTTCCAGGGTCTTGGTTGTGCTGTGAAAGGGAGGCACACATTTTCTTCCTTGCAAAGTTCCTGAGGTGACCTGTTCTATGGGCTTCAGACCCTTGTTGATTATGACTCGTTTTGCCTAAAGATTTGTGCAGTTAATGAGCTTGTGGCTGTTATGTGTAAGTGGGTGTCCTATGCTGTTGTTACCTGACTAAAGAATTTGGTGGTTACTTTTTTGTGCTTAGTAAGTCAAAAGTCTGACTTCCTACACCCTTTCATTTATTTAGGGAGCTCTGGCTTTGAATTGTAAGAGAGACTGGTCTGGTCACTCTCAGGTTTATTTTTTGCAGTGACTAAATCTGAAATTTCATTCTTCCTTTTCCTTACTTTCCTTATATGAAAGCCAATTAATGGATTGTGGACAAAAGATCAAACTAATTGACCATCAGAAAGTGAAATTCAACATCTGCTTTCTTTTTGTGGAACAACATAGCTAAATATAAGGGGATGTTCTGTATTTAATTTTAATCTTAAAAATCATGTTCAGGTATAAATATATTACGTAATAGCAAGTAAGAACTTGGCTTTAAATATAAATCTTTCAAAATGCAAATTGAATTGTCAAGTTCTCACGCCTTTTAGTTAATATACTCACTACTCCCATTTCTGGAGATCTGTGGTTCTGAACTTCTCATAGATCCTAGACTCTTAATGTTTGAGAAAAACACCATCATTGTACTTTGATACCCCACTCCTCTCAACCCCAGAATAAAAATAGTGCTGGAGAAGAATTTGTTAATACTTATTAAGTATTCAGTAATGTTACTGTTCTGTTCCAGAAGTTTATTAGCATTTAAAGCACTGCACTTTGAAATATCTTTACACCCAGTGATCATTAAAGCATAATGAACTAAGTACCAAGGGACCTCTTAGGGTATTGGTATCGAAGAATAGTATTCCCTATAAGAGCTGAAAGGTTCCTGCCTTTGGGTGACACTAACCACTGTGCAAACTTAGGACACATCTCTGTGTGTAGAAGAACTGTTCCCCTACAAACCTCTATCAGACTGTAGGTACTATTTTTACTTAATCATTATTCAAGGACAGGATGTGTGGTTTATACATATTTTAATTATTATATGACAAGATGATGGGGAACTGGATAAACACAGCCATATAAGACTACTTAGTTTTTCCCTGCCTACTTACACCGTAAGTATTCACAATGTTATTTATACACACACACACACACACACACACACACACACAGGTCATGTCAAATGAAAAGTCAGAAGAAAGCAGGTCATTTCAATATTTTTTATTTGAGTGTGAAACCATTCATATCTTGCACAACTGTACAGATAAAACTATTTCCATTTTAGCTGTAGACACAATTATCACACTGAGTGGTGTGATCAAAGATTTTATTTACAGAACAATTGCTAAAACATCCGATGTCATATTTCCATTTATTTCTTACCCATAGGGTAATAGGTCCACCATAATTGCTTGGTGCATTTTATAATACAGAAAGAAAACCTATATTAATCTCTAACAAACCTCACAAATTACTACAAATCTGACAGAAAAATGCCTACAAAAAAATTCTCCAAAAGTACAATACATTTTTATTTCCACACATACACAATATAGTATAGGCTCAAAGGCACAGCTTTGAATTTTTTTCTATCAAAGTGTCGGATATTATTATAGTTTTATGAAGGAACCATGAAAGTCACTTTCACACTTGGTGCTTGGTAAGTTAAAGTTTGTTCCATCCAGTTTCACAAAGTTAACACAGCAGAGCTGAGTGTGATACTCAATGCCATAAATCCACATTCTCATAGAACTTAAAAAAAAAAAAAAACCTTCCTGCCTTTTGCTGACACTAGCCATTGTGCAAACTTAAGACAAATCCTTGTATGTAGAAGAACCAGTCTCCTACAAACCTCAATCAACTTAAGGCAATACAGAACAGACCTCTTCCTTCCCTCAAGACAGTGCTTACATTCCAAGACAATGCAGGTACTGTGACAGATGTGGGTCATGACAGAAAATCTAGAGTTTCCAGATAGCTCCCCATTTAGCCCTGGTGCTCCAGGAAGCAGTGATGATACCACCAGGAAGAAGGGATGTGCAGAACACGTCTGAGGGCTGTTTCTTGTACAGTACGATGACAGACAGATGGCAAGGTGAATGCTCTTGGTAAATTATGTGCCCATCCAAGAACACAAACCACATTCTGTCTCCAGTATCCATCCTTCAAGACTAAAGAGATTTTTGTCAACAGGAAAATCAGTAGCTTACTAGAAGTGGTTGCCAACACAAAGCAAAGTCATGGAACAGAGGGAAAAGGCACAGAATGGCCTGCCCGAGATAGTGCTCTATAGAAACAGTCAAGTCTGGCTTGGCTACAGAAACCCAATCCTGCTGACTTTTAGTAAGTCCTGTTTCTGAACTAAAGTTTATTCATCCCACATTGAATCCCATCCTCATGTTCATTAGGAAAATGGACACTTAGGAATAGCCCATGAGTTACAATGTATAGAGATAAAGTCTTCTGGGGGATGGGTGTTGGGTTTATTATTATTAATAATTATTATTAATATTAAATATGGATGCCTATGATAGCAGTCATTTAGCCCATCCTGTAGAGGCCTCTCCGTTGATGTAAGCAAAGCCAGGAAAGTGTTGCATGTGCTCATACTCAGAATTCCTGCGCGTTGTCAGGGGTGTATACATGTCACTAGAGTTTCCGTACCTCGTGGAATGCACAGACGGGCTTGTGTAGCACGTGTTGGCGGAGGGCACCTCTGGCCAGCGGGGAGTGACTGGGGTAGGATGCAGTCTGGGAGTACTGCTCATCAAACAAGGTTCCATCCGGGAGGTGGGGCTATTAAAAGGGTACTTGTTGAGGGGAAAGAAATTCCACAAAGTAAAAATTAGCTTGAAGTTGCGTATACACAATATCAGTCATGTTTATAGTTTAAGTTAAATTTCTTAAGATGCTATTAATGAGAGTTGATGGAGAGGAATCACTGAACTTCTGCAAGATTGAATCTTGGTCTTAGGGAATTCAACAGGAGAAATGCAAAAGATTTCATAGCCTGAGTTGGGCTGGTGTTTACTCATGCGGTTATACTGGCTTTCTGTTCCTAATCTACAATATCTTGGGAAGTCAAACCCAAAATGAGAAACAGCCACACCAGGAATACAGAAAAGTATGTGTGTGTCACACACACAAATACACTAGAAACTGCATGTCCAGATAAATAAATATGGATGTACAGATGGATGGTAGTGAGTTTTATTGTTAGTTATGGAGATGTGATAGGTCCTAGTCCATCAACCCAAGAGCATAACACTGCCAAGTAAAATACAATGACGTTATTAAAAATAACATTTTACAGTTGAATTCAATTATAAACTTCAGCCTAAAAGCAGGCTTTTGAAGAGGAAGCAAGTCAACAATTTCAAAGGTTATTATTAGTGCCTATCATTTAGAGAATGTCTTTCTTTTTGGCTCACATTTGCTGAACTACTGGAAGATACACGAATAGGAATTGGACTTGGTGTGAATGTGGAGGAAGGAGTCAAGAGAAACCAATTGAGAGCAGCGGGGAGGGGAGCTTTTGTGCAGGTCAGAGGAACAGGTGTTAGTAGCTACAAGAAGAGGGGAAGTAGTTCTAGAAAGGATTAGGAGTAAGAGAAGTGCTTCTGAAGTGCTTCTTCTTTTACATTCTTTTCTGTTACCAAGACAGCTATGCAAATACGCCCCTGTCAGTAGGATCAGAGGGGAGGAAGGAGAGGAGCTATGGGCTCCCTTTGAGAGCTCCCAGTCAGCACTGTGCTGTCTGCAGGCCAGTCAGCACAAAGATTTCTTTGCTGTGCTGAGGGATACCCCACCAAGGACAGGAGCCAATCAACAAGGATGGCCAGAGCAGCGAGGAGGAGAGTGTGTGAATGTATGAATTCTTCTGCTCCCCATCTGTCTTCCCTGACAGTTGGAAAGTGGAGCCCCAGGGGATTAGGTGGGAGGCTGCCTCCTATGAGGGAGACAGACAGGCTGAAGCCTAGACAGCAGGGAGAAGGGGCTATGACAACAATGGCTGCTCCCTGGAGTCTAGGTGGCTACAGGGAACTGCTTTTCCTCTGTGAGTGAGAGGCTAAGGAGAGCTGGGGCAGGTGCTTAGGCCTGAAGCATGCAAAGAGAACCAGCAATTCAGAGGTCAAGAAAGAGGGATCCTAATTCGAGTAGCGAGGGACTTTTCCCCCTACATAGGATGGCATGCCTCACATAGCAAAAGTACAGCCACTTCACAACCAAAAGAACAGTTAGAAAAGACGGAGAAGGGCGTAGGTGGTGTCTGGGAACTCAAGGGAGAAGGCACCAAGGGCTGTTGCCAAGGAGACCATGGACAGCACGCCAAGGCTTTCCTAATCCCAAATCAGATCAGAAACACTGGCACATACCCCTGTGCTCTGCATCATGGGAACCTACAGGATGCTGTTTGTGTGGCAGCAGTGGTGGACTCAGGCCTGCACAGTGGGATTCTAGCACAGGAACCGCTCTAAATCCCAGTGAGACCATAGTAAGATTGGGCCCTGTCCAAAAAAAACAAGATCCCAGGTATATTAAACAGATAACATTAGAAACTATTACTACAAAACGATCCTTTTTCAGAAAGGTTGCTTGCCCCACCTGATCTTCTCTCAAGTGAACTCCTGGGTGTCACCTCACCTCCTGGTGCTCTTCCTGGCACAGAGGCCTCCCTTCTGGTCCCATGGCATGCCAAGCTGGTTCCAACTCAGGGAATTCTGTCCTACCTGTTCCTTCTACCTAGAACCTTCTCTACCACCCCTACCCCTGGTTCCTGCCATACCTGCCATTTTGTCATTCTTTAGATCTCAGCTTAAATGTCACCTCCTCAGAGAGACTTTTCTGGAATCCTATCTCAAGAACCTAAACACCCCAGCCTGTGCCTCTTGGGCTGGGGCCTTACCATCCTGCCTGGCAGCTAGCTAGGTCTTTCTTTTGGCTTATATTCATATACTCCTGATGGGGCTTTGCTGTGTTCAACATCATGTTCCCAACATCTGGCATGGTGCCTAGCACCTAGCAGGTGCTAAATAATAGTTGACAAATGAACATTGGGACATTACTACTAGAACGAATTTTAGGAATCCTGTGATCCAACCCCATGTTGTACAGATGAGAAAGCCAGGCCCCATGAGATCACATGTCCTGCCCAAAGTCACACAGCAAGCTAGTGGAAGAGCTGGCATAGAAACCCAGTTGGGGAGCATGCGTTCCCCACATTGATATGACCGTCCCAAAGGAGGCTGACCTGCCACTGCCAAGTTACCCAGGAGAGCACTCCCTTTTTGGAGGCCAGCCCATTAGACTTTAATCCCTCTGCTCCTCTTCCTTCTCTAAGCTCCCTTTTCCCCGACAGAGCTCTGGGGCCTTAGAATTCTCACCTAGCCTCAGCTTGCTGGTTCCGACAGAGTCCGCCTTGCCTTGGCTTGTGTAGGTAAAATATCACAGAATGGACTTGGGCTCTTTCCCACAGAACCCGAGAGTGTGGCTTTTGTGCCTAGTCAAGGACCCTCGACACAGCTGTGCTCAGAAGTTGTGTCATACACTCAAAAGAGTAATTGCCTGGAAACAAGACTGGCTCAAAATATCTCTAATGTGACAATAAAATTCTGTTACCACAGAATCCAGCATGGAAAATTCTGTCCTGTTAGGTCAGCTAATTGCAAATGAGTCAGTGACTCGTTTTCCCTGTAGTGAAGAGACCATTGAAAGGCCAGTTAGCTGAAGTGCTCACTGCCTTGGCTTGGTCATTAACATGACCAATGAAGCTTCTGTTTAGTCTGGTGGGAGTGGCAGAGGCTGGCCCATGGCACCCGCCTCACCTCTCACACTTTACATCCGGTTTCATGCAGGGTCCTTAAACACGCTGGGCACAAACTCCGGGGTCCAGAGATCTCTGTCTGGAATAAGGCACTTTTTGTTGAGGGCCCGTAACAGGAAGTTACTATTCTCTGGATTAAATCATATGCTGTTGCTACTGATTTTAAAAAGGACATAAGTCACCAGTTTACCACCCCTTGAGAGGAGTGTATGAGGGGTGCCTGTGTGCACGTGTGTGTGCCTGCACACACAGTCCAACGTTCATCAGATGCCTATGGCATAAGCCCATCTCAGCTATGATTGACTCTTGTCTCTTTGGAACCATATTAGGAAGATCTATTTTGAGAAATGACTCTCCACACCAAGGGCTGACTTTCCTACACATGGAGAGGAAAGAAAGAGCCCTTTATTCCTGACCCCTTACCAAATGAGCTGCTACTTGAACAAGGGGTGAAAGGTGGTCCAGTCAGGAGCACAAACTGTTTTCCTATGAAAGGCAGCTCTCACTGCACCAAAGTACTGCCAGAGGGCTCACCCCTAGCCTCTTAGCCTCTTCTCTTAGCCTCTTCTGGAGAAGGATGTAGCTCCCAAAAATTCTTTGTCAGACAGTCCACATCTGCTCAGCTTTTTTTTTTTTTTTTTTTTTTGAGACAGAGTCTTGCCCTGTCACCCAGGCTGGAGTGCAGTGGGGTGATCTCAGCTCATTGCAACCTGTGCCTCCCAGGCTTAAGCGATCCTCCCACCTGAGCCTCCCAAGTAGCTGGGACTACCGGTGTGTGCCTCCACTCCCAGATAATTTTTAAATTTTTTGTGGAGGTGAGGTCTCACTACATTGCTCAGGCTGATCTCGAACTTCTGGGCTCAAACGGCCCCCCTACTGGAATTCCTGGGCTCCCAGCCTCCCAGAGTGCTGGGATTACAAGTGTGAGCCACCATCCCCCTGCTGCTGAGGTTTTAAAGTCAGGATTAGTTAAGTTATTACATGTGAAACACTTAGAACTCCTGTGTAGTAAGTTTTCAAAATGTGTCAGCTGTTATTAATGTTATTTTTAGAATAATAGGGTCATGGTCCATTAATGGTGGGAAAAGCCTTAGTGACTAAGCATCTGGTTCTACCTCTGGTTTTACAGGTGAAATAATTAAGGTCAAGAGAAGGGAAATGATCTACTGCAATCACACAGCAACTTCGTACCAGTCATTCATTCGTTTCATTGACAAGTATTTACTGAGCACTCATTGAGGGCCAAGCTCGGTGCTAGGCCATGGGAATATAATGGGGAGAGAAAAAGGACTTGGTGCTTGCTATCACAGAGCTAGTACAGTGAGGGAGACAGATCTTAATTATAAAATTACCCTAAATATGATAACTGTGGTGTTACAAAGGATAATAATAAAATGGGTTAACTACGAGCCAGGCCCTGTTCTGACCTCTACTAACTCACTTGACCCTTACTACAACCCTATGAAATAGATACCATCAGATGAGAAAATTGAGGCACAGGGCTAATTGGAGGCAAAGCTGGGATTTGAACCCAGGGAATCTGGCTCTACAGTCAGAGATCTTACAACACTATCATTGATTGATTTTTTTTTTTTTTTTCCTTTTTGGCCCAAGACGCCAACCCGAAGTACAGTGCCCTAAGCAAACTTTGTAGCACCCAGTGGTCCTGGGTTGGTTTGGGCCAGACTGCTGGAGATTCTGTGAGAGGCGGTAATCAGCTGATAAGGCTTGGCCTCTGCCTTTCAGATGATAAATAAGGGAGAGCTTTCCAGTCTAAGTGTGATCAAATGGCTTTTGAGCTCAAGGGCCCCAGTTCCACTATGGCTGCTTGACAGGGTAGAGGTTCTATGAACATGTATTGAATGAGGCTCAGAAAGATTTTGTAGCTATGTACTTGGTCTGGTTTATTTTCTCCTTTCGGTTGGACCTGGGAATGGAGAACCTGGAAAGAGGCAGCTTACTTTGATGTGAACAAGTGCAGCACAGTTGCAGTGTTTTTCCAAAATAATTCAAACCTTACACTGTGAAACCTCATTCATCTGGACTAAGTCAGAAGTTATAAGAATCTAAGCAGGGCTGGGAGGCTTACCTTTGTATTACCCAGTAAGAAAGTATGTGTTATACAAATAAGTAGTGTAAATAAGGGCATACACATATTCTATTTTGAAAATAAATGACTTAAAATTATTTTGAGCATATAAATGCTGGGACCCCTATAATTACTGTGCTTCACAGATATATCAGCCCTCTAAGGAAACCTAGCTGGCATTTATTTGCAGTAGTTTCAGTTACTTTTGTGCTGATGACCAATTGCATTTCTCCAACCATATTGCATACTTGCAATTTTTCTTCCAATTCAGACTGTCCTTTTCCCTGGTGAGTCTGATGTAGTGAATTGTGATATTCAGTTACTCAGAATTGGAACAGCTTGACCCCTGCTCTGGAAAGCTAAAACTAATTAGCCCTGCAGTGGATTTTCTCTATGCTCAACCTTAAACCAAAGAACCAATAAAGGAAAGAAAGAAGGTTATCTTGGGGTATGTGCTTCTCTTTGGCAACTTGAAACTTACTGAGAACAGCAGCAGCAGTAACCTCTTGAATTTACCTTCCACTCTCCAAAACAGTAGTATTCAGTACCACTGGTTTAGCATTGGGATTGAGAGCTGGAGGATTTGCATTTGAGTCTGCTTTGTCCCTTACTGGATGCATGGCCTGGGGCGCATTACCTTCTGAGGCAGTCTACTTATCTTTAAAAACTGAGGGTAAAGGCTAGGTGCAGTGGTTCATGCCTGTAGCCCTAGCACTTTGGGAGGCCGAGGCAGGAGGATCACTTGAGCCCAGGAGTTCGAGACATGCCTGGTCAACATGGTGAGACTTTGTCTCTACAAAAACACAAAAATCAGCCGGGCTTGGTGGCGCGCGCCTATAGTCCCAGGTACTTGGGAGACTGAGGTGGGAGGATCAGTTGAGCCCAGAAGGTGGATGTTGCAATGAGCCAAGATTGCACAGCTGCACTCCAGCCTGGGTGACAGAGTGAGATCCTATCTCCAAAAATGTCTTCTTCCCAAGGTTGTTATGGCAATTGAGTCTGTATATTTAAATATGCCTAGAACCGTGCTCTGAATAAATGTTAATGAAAACAAAACAAAGGATACTTTGTCTTTAGACAGGACCTTCCCCCAGAGAGGTACGTTTTGAACACTGACCTCACTCATCAACCTAGGTAGAGACTGATGTAATTAATTTCTCTCCAACCTATTTTACAGGTGGAGACTAAGGCATAAACCACGAAGTGTGAAGTGTGTGTGTGTGTTGAGGGAAGTGTTAGAGGCACTTGTCTAAGAGTCACAAGGCATGGTGGCAAAGAGCCTGGCCTAGGACCCTTTGGACTGTCACACCTTGTCTGGATTAAAAGGGCCCTTCCATGGGCTTTCACTTGTCCTTGGGCCATTCTATTAAGACCAGCTATTAAATGACAGTGTTCCAGTTGGGGACTGTTGTGGCTTCCAGAGCAGGACCTCATGGGCCTTGAGGAGACCTTGGCTTCTTTTTATGGCAATGGCTTTAAAAATATCACCCCAGAAAACCAGCTTCTGCCATTTCATGAGGGGGAATGAGGAAGTGAAGGAGGAGGGAAGACAATGCCCGGAGTTGTGGCTTGATGATGCTGTCTCCCACTGGAGCATAAGCTCTACCAAAGCAGGCATGCTCTGTCTCCTTCTCACTGTGCCCCCAGTGGCTAGTGCAGTGCTTGCACATAGTAGTTACCCAGGAGCCATTTGAGAAATGAATGAATGAATGAGATGCTTGGAGTGTGTGGAGTGATCTAGGCTGTTGCAGCTGTTCTCAGTCATGCGGTGGATCACAGTGAGGAGCACAGAGTGCTCCCAAGAGAGGGAGCTCCTAAGGAGCTGGCATCTCTGTGTGACGCATTTGGAAACCTATAATGAATGCCCCAGGTGATGATTTAGTGGAATCAACTTCTTGGCTTGTCTGGGGATTAAACCAGGGCTCCCCTTGGTACTACAGATGGAAATCAAAACAAACACCTGTTTGCCCAGAGTGCCATGTGTTGTGGAAACGTTCTCCTTGGTGCCTTCCCTCAGAGACGAGTCTGTGTGCTAACAGCTGATGTAATTACAGCCTCCATGCTAGCGTCAGTCCTGCCATCTCGTTCCTAAACTTCTACAAGTGCTTTGGAGCAGAGCCCCCTGCCTCCACCAGCCCCCCTTCTTGGTTCATTCTGTGGGGGTCCTGAGAGCTCTCTTTGTTAATCATAGCTCTGATCTTACCACTCCCTGGCTTCCTGTGCCTGCAGAATAGAGTGAGCATGCTCAGCACACCGGACTATTGTTCATGCTGACGCCACCTCCCATGTACTCATCTGCTCAGTGTACACTTAGTGAATGCCTGCATCTGAAAGGCGGCAGGGGGTGGTGCCTGAGAGCCTGGACAGGAGTCACAGCTCCTGGGTTCAACTCCTCAGGCAGGTTACTGTGAGTCTCACTTCCTCTTCTGCAGGGGTTATCCAGGGGATGTGGAGAGTGCTCAGCACAGAGCCTGGCACACAGCACATGTTCAGGAGAAGGTAGCTCCTCTTTCTGTAGGTGCCAAGTGCTGTGACCTGAGGATACTGGACTTAATCTTTGCCTTCAGGGAGCTTCGGGTCTCTGTGCATGTCAAACAGGAAAGTTGGTGATGATAACAGGGTGTGAGAAATGCTACTGAGAGAGGAAACCCAGGGAGTGGCACCTAATAAGGTCCTGGAGGAAGGAAGGGGGTACTTTCAGGAATGCCACAAAGACAGCAAGATGCTTGTCATGAATGCCCAGCAGAAGAAACTGGGGAAGAGACACCCAGCCAGAGGAAACAATATCTACAAAGACACGGAGGAACTCGGCACATCCAAGACAACCACATGAGGGCTGGCATGGCTGGGGGGAGGGAAGGAGTTGGTGAGTAGGCCAAAAAGGTAACGAGTCTTAAGAGACATACTAAGGAATTGAACTTGACCTGGAAGGCGATGATGTGCCAAAGACAGCTAAAGTGTCATGGTCAGTTGGGTTTTTTTTTTCCGAAAGACTCCTCTAGCTGCAGTGTAGGGGATGAACCAGAGATGGGGCACTTTTTAGAGGCATAGAGACCATCAGGAAGGCTTCTGTCTTCATCTAGGTTGGATATGATAAAGGCCTGAGCTGAGACAGAGGGCATACAGAGATACTTAGGACGCAGAGTGGAACTGGCAACCAGTCGGATCAGAGCCAATGCACAGGAAAGTGTTAGACAGGTAGGGTGTCCAGCGGTGGTTTTCCAAATGCAGCCAGGTGCAATGGCCTGTCCATTCCCTACAGACCACGGAGGGCTGGTTTGGCTTATTAGACAGTGCAGAGCCCAAGGAGGTATAGGGCCTCAGAGTGATTTGAAAAGGGATCCATTTCAGGAGGATTCTTCCGCTTAAGATTACGTGTGTGGGCTGGATGAAAAGAGGAGACACGGGACACCATGAGACCAGTTAGAATGATGTTGAGAGACCAGTCCTGACAAGACTCCATGAGGGTCTGCACCAGGAGAGTGGTGATGGGAAAGGAGACCCAAGGCCCAGGGTGAGGGTAGCTGCCTGAAAAAGGGCAGCAGACATGCGGCCGATTAGATCTTGGCATGAAGAAGTCAAAGAGAGGATAGAATGGAAAACAAACTGTTTAGCAACCAGGCGTGTGAGAGCAAATGGAGCATGAACGCTGGCCGAGCACCCACTGTGGGCCAGCCATTGGAGGCCAGAAATGACGCTGATGAAAAGACTGTCCTCTCCTTGGGGACATACACGCTGCACACACAGCATGCATAACAGTTTATGAACTGTGTTAACCAGATTTGGCACCAAGTATACCAAGGTCTGGGCAAGAAACCAGGACCACTGACTCACCTGTGCAGAGCTCCTGTGGTAAGGGGCATAGTGGAGTGGCCCGGAGATGGCTGTGTCATGGGGGAGGGCCGGATACTGGCTCTGCATGGGGTGAGGATGCTGGTTGCCATAGCTCCCATAGTTATAGCTTCCCGTGTATCTAAAATGCATCAAGCACATTGAATAGTGTGAGTAATAGCAAGAACAGATCAGTTTGGCACCTTTTTAAAAACCTCATCTATTTTTTTCCTTTTTCTTTTTTTCTCTGTTTTCTTCCCCCTTCACCCCCAACCCCATTTTTCATTCTTTCGTCTTTTTTTTTGAATCAGAGTCTCATTCTGTTGCCCAGGCTGGAATGCAGTGGCATGATCTTGGCTTACTGCAACCTCCGCCTCCTGGGTTCAAATGATTCTCCTGCTTCAGCCTCCTGAGTAGCTGGGATTACAGGTGTGCACCACCACGCCTGGCTAATTTTTGTATTTTTAGTAGAGATGGGGTTTCACCATGTTGACCAGGCTGGTCTCAAATTCCTGACATCAGGTGATCCACCCACCTTGGCCTCCCAAAGTGCTGGGATTACAGGCATGAGCTATCGTGTCTGGCCTCTTCCTTTTGATTCTTACCATTTCCACTTTTGTGGCCTTGTTATGGTTAACTTAAAACCCCAGGCTGATTTTCCTTCTCCCTCAACACCTAGAACATACCTCCCTTCCCCCAGCCAGCGTTCAGAGATGAAATCTAGCCCTGAGCCAAACATCATTAATGATGGAAACCTCTACTCCTGCTGTGTTTAAAAGCCCTATTGTATCCTGGAATCAAATAGGGATAACAAAAAAGAAACCACTGTGAGATTTATGTTTTTATATCACTCAGGCCTCTGCTTCCACATCATGGGGAAGGATATAGTGGGTTTCTGTAAGCTGTCTCCTGGGGGGATAACACCATGGTGTGGTCAGGCATCAAAGACCTCGGTTCTAAGCCAGAGTCCACCACTTTCTAGCTGTGACTTTCACGACCCTGTTTCTCACATCCATAAAAATACTGTGCACGGTCATTCTGAGGATCATATGTGTGAACACACTCTATAAACCAGAAAGTCCTGTGTAGACATAGCCTATTATTATCACTGTCCTTCTCAGTAACATCTTCATAGCAAAGATGCTGACCTATGACCATGTGAGTATTTTTTCTGCTATTTCTGCTGAATCAAAAATCTCTCTGAAACAGGGTTTTCAGAGTCTATTCTAAATGTGTGGAAATACTCTTAAAGGCCTCCTGAGAAAATAATGGCTGCCCAATTGACTGCTTGGGAGCACTTGAACCTATGGAAAAGTACACCAACATCCAGGCCTGTGCACACTGTCAGGTCACCGCTGTGCTGCACTATGCTGGGCCAACTGTGGAAGGGACCTGAGAGGTCCTCCCCCTCCTCCTCTCGTGTCCCCCACAACTGGTCTGTTGGAACCTGGCCTGGGAGTGATCAGGCCCACGGCACCACATGGTAGGATCTCTCTCTCTCTCTCTCTCTCTTTTTTTTTTTTTTGAGATGGAGTATTGCTCTATTCTCCAGGCTGGAATGCAGTGGCGCGATCTCGGCTTACTGCAACCTCCGCCTCCTGAGTTCAAGCAATTATCCTGCCTCAGTCTCCTGAGTAGCTGGGGCTACAGGCGCTTGCCACCACGCCCATCTAATTTTTCTTTTTTTGTTTTTTTGAGATGGAGTCTCCCTCTGTCACCAGGCTGGAGTGCAGTGGCGCAATTTCGGCTCACTGCAATCTCTGTCTCCTGGGTTCAAGCGATTCTCCTGCCTCAGCCTCCTGAGTAGCTGGGACTATAGGCGCGTGCCACTACATCCAGCTAATTTTTGTATTTTCAGTAAAGATAGGGTTTCACCATGTTGGCCAGGATGATTTCGATCTCCTGACCTCGTGATCCACCTGCCTCGGCCTCCCAAAGTGCTGGGATTACAGGCATGAGCCACCGCGCCTGCCCCATTTTTGTATTTTTAGTAGGGAGACAGGGTTTCATCATGTTGGCCAGTCTGGTCTCAAACTCTTGACCACAAGTGATCCACCCACCTTGGCCTCCCAAAGTGCTGGGATTACAGGTGTGAGCCACTGTGCCTGGTCAGGATCTCTTTTTAATATCCTAAGTGCTTTTCAGATCACTGCTCATTAGACATTGAAAGGTTAGTGTCTTTTGATAAAAACAATGCATAATGGCAAAGAACTACGAGGATTCAAGTAACACTTTTGTATGGATTTGTATAGTTCATTCATCACAGCAACATCACTCCACACATTTGAAAAATATATACGTATGGGCAAAACAAATGATGCATTTTTCCAGGGCATAAAGCACCACTAGAACCTATGGGGAATCCCCTGAACCTCATGAATAACTGCAGCCCTAAAGGGACCTCCAGCCCTCAGGTGAGGAAGCCCTTCTCTAAGTAGAATCGTAGAAGACTTGAACCTAAGATGACGCTCTGTAAGTCTGCAATTTGTACAAAGAGCCAGCCAGGAGAACTGCTGAAAGGGGTTTTCAGCTGAGGCGTTAAAGGAGTGAAGAGGGAGGAACATGGGCTTTGGAGTCAGACATGTGCTCAGTTAGGGTCCCACCATGTGCCAGCTCTGTGACCGTGGGGAACTGAAGAGAACCAAGTTTCAATTTCCTCATCTAAAATGGGGTCACTAACACCTTCTTGCCTACCTACCTACCCTGGTGGTTGTGGGGATTACACAGTACAGTGCTCACGATATTGTGGGAACTCAGCAAAGGGTAGCACCCTTCCTGTTCTTTGAGGAAATAGCTGTTAAGGAAACCCCTCTTTAGATCTTTTTTTTTTTTTTTTTGAGACGGAGTCTTGCTCTGTCACCCAGGCTGGAGTTCAGTGGTGCAATCTCGGCTCACTGCAACCTCTGCCTCTCAGGTTCAAGCGATTCTCCCACCTCAGCCTCCCAAGTAGCAGGGATTATAGGTGTACGCCACCATGCCTGGCTAATTTTTGTATTTTTAGTAGAGACAGGGTTTCATCACGTTGGCCAGGCTGGTCTCGAACTCCTGACTTAAAGGCCCACCTCAGCCTCCCAAAGTGCTGGGATTATAGGGTGTGAGCTGCTGCACCCATCCTCTTTAGATCAAATTTTAAAAGTCCAGCAGCATCCCTGGAAAGTTACCTACCCATGTTCCTCTCTGTGGGGATAAACTGGTATCCTGTGTGTGACGGAGGAAGAAGGCACATGAGTGTTCCTCATACAGGGCAGCTGTTGGGAGTTCTCAGCTGGGGACCCAGCAGCCGTCGTCACTGTGTATGTTAGAGACCACGTGTATGACTGCATTGCTCCTGCAGAGACAAATTAAGACGTCTCGATCATTAACAGTTCTCACACCCCTTGTTCTTCCTTACTTTAGTGGCTTCCCTTTGTTCTTAAGTTGAAGGCCAAAATCTTTACAAGACATGTATCTCTGACTCTGCTGAGCTCACCAGAGGCATCCCCCATCCCCTGTCTTTGTTTTATCTGGTCCAGCCACATTATCTTTCATTGTTTCCAGAGTACCACAATTCCCAGCACCTCGGGGCCTTTGCATACGTTCTGCTGCCTTATTACCCACTCATTCTTCCTCTCACAGTCCAAAAAGCTGTCCTCTTCCTAATCCCAGACTAGGCCAGATCCCTCCATGTACTGTAGGCCTAAGTGGTGCCTACTGCAATTTGTAATCCTACACCCATTAGTGAATGTGATTTGATTAACGGTCCCCTCACCAGACAGAAAGCACCAAGAGGGTAGGGGCCTGGCCAGGATTTTGGCCACCAGTGGATTCCCAGTGCTTAGTACAAAGCCTGGCCGCCAAAAGACTCAATAAAAATTTTAGAAGGGAGAAAAGGGAAGGGAAAGATAAGAAGAAAGGAAGGGAGGGCCAGAAGGAAAAGGAAAGCCTGGGGAAATACAGCCTAGATAGGCACTGCCAATTAACTTTTCAGCGCTTAACTCAACAGGTGTTAAGGATCCAACAAATTGCTTTAAGCAAACATAAGTAGATTATTGGGATCTGCCAGCTCGGGTCTTTTTGAAGATTATTAGACAGTGGCCTGGACAGTGACCTATTCTATACAAATTATGAATTCCCTTTGTCTATTTTTTAATTTAATTGGATACCTTGAAAGTGCTAAAGACTGGGGGATAAAAACCTGACAAAATTAAATGCTTAATATTTTATGAGACGGTTAGTTTTGTGTTTTTTGGTTTTTTTGAAACAAGGTCTTACTCTGTCACCCACACTGGAGTGCAATGACATGATCACGGCCCTCACTGCCGCCTTGACCTCCTGGGCTCAAGAGATCCGTCCACCTCAGCCTCCCAAGTAGTTGGAACTACAGGTATGTACCACCACGCCCAGCTAATTTTTGTATTTTTAGTAGAGATGGGGTTTTTTTTGAGATGGAGTCTCGCTCTGTCACCTAGGCTGGAGTGCAGTGGCGCAATCTCAGCGCACTGCAACCTCTGCCTGCTGGGTTCAAGCAATTCTCCTGCCTCAGCCTCCTGAGTAGCTGGGATCACAGGCGCATACCACCACACCTGGCTAATTTTTGTATTTGTAGTAGAGACAGGGTTTTGCCATGTTGGTCAGGCTGGTCTCGAACTCCTGGCCTCATGATCCGCCCGCCTCAGCCTCCCAAAGTGCTAGGATTATAAGCATGAGCCACCGTGCCCGGCCTTGAAATTTTTTATAGACACAGGGTCTCACTATGTTGCCCAGGCTGGTCTTGAACTCCGGGTCTCAAGTGATCCTCCCACCTCAGCCTCCCAAAGTGCTAGGATTAGAGGCATGAGCCACCACTCCTAGCCTAGAATTTTTTTTAATGATAATTTAATAAATCATTAACAGCAATATTAAACTCATCAGACAACTTAATTTCTGATAAAATTTAAAATATGTTAATATGGTGGAAATAATCAAGCTTGTTTTAGAAGGCAGAGGGAATGGGATCCAACATCCCCCTTTAGGTACATGGAAAACTGAAGAATTTAAGGGAGGACATTTTTAAGGTGAAGTAAAAGAGAAAATTTGATCTCCCATTCTGTATTTTCTGCAGCAGACCATTTCTATCTAAAAATTCCTCTGGGAAGATAAAGGAAAGGTTTTCATTTTAAAAATTAGTCCATTCCATCCCAGGGACTTTGCAAATAGCATATGAGAGGAGCTGTATTGACATGGAGTAGTGGGAGGAAGCAGAGTTGGTGGATCAGCGCAGTGCCAGTTATGTGACAGAGACTCAGTAAGGAATACCCTTGAAGAAATGTGGAAATGGTATCCTATTTTAAATACCTTGGCTTATTGTTAAAAGAACCCTTTGGTGAGCCCTTTCATAAATTGAAGAATCTTTTGGAATGCAAATAATGTCCTTTGTTGTAATGAGGTGGCAAAGATTTATTCCCAGACTATGAAAGGAGACACCATTATTGAGCATCTCTTACAGACCATGCACTGTGCTGAGTGCTTGTCACACACCCTTAAAAGAACATTATCCCCATTTATAGATGAGGAAACTGACGGTTAAATCCAAAAGAATTTAAGGGAGTGTATAGCAATATAAAAGATTCGAGACAATAAAATGGAAGTGGGAATGAAAGAAGAAAGAAAAGCAGAATTGGAGGCAAAAAGTGCAATCGGAATGAGGTGAAACATGCCGCCCAAATTCTTCCTATATGTGAATTTTAAACTTAGATATGAGTTTTCCAGGAGCCAGTGCTCCTGGAAACCTGAATAGTTAGGAGCACTAAGATTGACGATTGCTCAGGAGTATACTGTCCTCCATATTCAGAGCAAACAGAAATATCTTTAACTATGAACTGTTCAACAATGTCCTCAACACCCTTACAATGGACTTCATCTTAATTCTAAGGATGGTTCCTTTTGTCAACACTAACTGCAGGCTAGTGGCATCACACAAAAGTCCAGTTCAAGGAAACTTAGAATGTTAAATAACTTGCCCAAGGTCCTGGAGTGAGTGGGTGGTTCAGTCGGGCTCTGAACCCACACACTTTCTACCACACACTTTCTACTCTCTACCGTTATGTCTCTTTGCTCTGGGTTCTGGTTCTGCCAGGTGCTAGCTGTAAGATCTTGGGCAAGCCTGTTAAACTTTATGAGCTTCTGTTTCATCATCTTTAAAACAGGAGTAATAATATCTATCTTGCAGGACTGTTGTGAGGATTACTGAGATAATATATGTCAGAGATCTTGGCATGTTGTAGGCTTTTAATTGTATTCAAGCACTCTTCATTACGAATTCAGGTATTCTTACATGAAAACTTCTTAAAATAGGTATTTCTGTATTTCTCATTTCAGACCCCAAGGAAGAAAGGCAAGTTTCTTGGGTGAGATTCTATTACCAGTGATGAAACATTTGAATTGCAATGGTAATTTGGCCAATTACGGCAAATTTCCTAACATGTTTTTCTATAAAATTGCTAGTGTCCTTACTCACCAGCACAGCTGAAAGTCCCCCTTCCTGCTTTGCACATCTACTCCATATTCTTCCCCCAAAAGATAATGACTTCAGCAGGCTTGATTTGTAAGGCTTGATAATGATTTGTCAGGCTTGATTTATAAGTACAAGAAAATGGGAAGGGAAGATCCCCAAAATGATCACGACTTAGATGACTGGATTATGCATAATTGCTCTCCTCTATGTTTTGAACTTCATGTGAAATTATAGTACTGTTATAGTTTTTAAAAAGTCATGTGTATTAAAACGGGTTATCATTAGTGGTGGGATTGAGGAGAGTTTTAAAATGTTTTCCCTTATTTTATTTATCTGTATTTTTCTGTAATGAATGTGTATTGCCTCTGTAAAAAGAAAAATATTAATACATTAAACAAAGTTTAGAATTGGACATGGAATCGGAGAGGGTGGGCAGTTTGGGAGAACAATGAACCAGCCCCAACAAGCGAGTAATTAACCCTTGAAGCCTCTGGGACCTCAGGCGAGCACAGTGAGGTCAGTGGATATTTAAATGGGACAGCCAAGGAAACCAAAGAATTTTTTTTTCCAAGCAGTGGGAAGAAGTCATGATAATAGCCATCACCTGAGAGAATACAACAGAAGTTACTTTTGTGTGAGCCCCTGGAGCACAGCAACTGTTCCTTATTCATCTCTGTATCCCCAACAGAGGGTGTGCCAAATAGTAGGTGTTCAGTAAATTTTCTTCCCATTGAATTTGTTGTTGAAGGAGTAAATGCTGCTAGAAATAGACGTTATCAAACAAAAAGCTAGTGGAACTCTTGGAAAAATGGGCTCCTGTGGTCTGGGGAACAAAACCCCTAAATGGCCATGTGCCAGCAATCTAACACAACCACTCAGGCAGGCTTAAGCAGATTAACACCTACTGGCTTGGGTGAGAAACCCTTTTTGCCTGGGGAGCAGAAAAGAACACCCCTTGAATTCCCTTTCCTACCAGTGAGACCTCCAGTGAGAATTGCTACTGCTTCTTTTTTAAGGAAGCTAATAAAAGAAAATCTGTGCAGCTTACAGTTTGTGCTTAGTTTTTAAGACAAGTCTACTGCTTTTTATTTGTCGGTAAAACAATAGTAAATCTTCCCTATTTGTTCAATTCCTATATTTTTCTCTTATTCTCCCCTCCCCTCCTCACATTTCTATTTATTTAAAGGTCTGAGGATAGCGGTGGAAATCCCTGATATTTGAGAATCCTGTAAAGATCCCAAGAGAAGCAGTTGTTGGTCACCTTACAGTATTGAAACTGCTACAGGGAAACATTTTCTTCCCCTCCCATCCCCAACAAAACACTCTTCTTCCCCAAGGTTGCTTTGTTTTGGAACGGGTTTTAAGCACAGGACAGGAAGGGTGTTCGGAATATAATAGACAGTCAGTAATGATTTGTCAAATAAATGAATTAATGATCATCTAACATAAACCAGATCTCATGCTCATTTCCTTTTATACATTGACCCATTCAGTCTTCACAACACCCTTTTGAGGTAGGTAGTATTACCTCCTTTTTCAGGTGAGAAAATTGAGGCCCAAGAGGTTAAATGACTTGCTCAGGTAAGTGGCAGAGTTGGGATTTGAATGCGGGTCTGCCCAACCCCAAACCCTTTCCATAGCAGTGTTTCTTACACTTGAATGTGTATTTGAATCTTTGGAGATCTTGTTAAAAATGCAGATTCTGATTCAGTAGGTTGGGAGTGAGGCCTTTATATCAGATTTCTAAATGATGACAATGTGGTTGGTTGGTGAACCACACTTTGAGTAACAAAGCTCTATAACATACTGCCTCGTGTCACACATCCTGTATGTTAAGGGACATTAAAAATCCAAGTTAGCTAGGCGCAGTGTCTCATGCCTATAATCCCAGCACTTTGGGAGCCTGAGGTGAGCTGGTTTCTTGAGCCCAGAAGTTTGAGACCAGCCTGGGCAACATGGTAAAACCCTGTTTCTACAGAAAATACAAAAGCTGGATGTGATGGTGTGTGCTTGTAGTCTCAGCTATTTGGGAAGCTGAGGTGGTAGGATCCCTTAAGCTCAGGAGGTAGAGGCTGCAGTGAGCTGTGCTCACACCACTACACTCCAGGCTTGGCAACAGAGTAAGACCCTGTTTCAAAAGCAACAACAACAACAAAAAACCCAGAAGCTTTGAGATTCTGCTACAGACTTGTGAAAATTTAGAGTGCTTCCCAAGCTACCTGGTTGTACCCTTTTTTTCAGATCTTGGACTGAATCCTTTAACTCAGGGGTCACCAACCCCAGGGCCAGTACCGGTCCATGGCCTGTTAGGAACTGGGCCGCACAAGAGGTGAGTGGTGGGCAAGCAAGCGTTACTGCCTGAGCTCTGCCTCCTATCAGATCAGAAGCAGCATTCGATTGTCATAGGAGTGTGAACCCTCTCAACTGCACATGCAAGGGATCTAGGTTGCACGCTCCTTATGAGAGTCTAATGCCTGGTGATCTGAGGTGGAACAGTTTCATCCTGAAACCATCGCCCCCACCACTTCCCCGGTCCATAGAAAAATTGTCTTCCACAAAACTGGTGCCAAAAAGGTTGGGGACCACAGTTTTAACCTTTTCCTTAGGAGGATTCTGTGAACCATCACAGATGTTGCTCAAGTTTTAAGCTAACCTATACCTTTTGTTTGTAAGCTCGTTTAAGTGTGTCAAGATTCTAGAGCTGCCCTGCCCTATCCTATAGCCACTTGTGGCTGTTGAAATTTAAATGAATTAAAACTAAATACGACTAAAAATTCAGTTTCTTCGTTCCACTAGCCACATTTGAAGTGCTTAGTAGCCACAGGTGGCTAATGGCTACTGTTTTGGATAGCTAAGATAGAAATAATTTCCATCTCATCACAGAAATTTCTATTTGGACAATGTTGCTTAGCAGTATTTGCTATTAAACAAGCATTTCCTGTAATCTTCATGACTGAGACAGGGAAAGAAGACTATATATTGATATTTACGTATATCTCTATGTATGTCATTGGCTATCATCTTTTTTTTTTTTTTTTTTTGAGCCAGAGTCTCACTCTGTCACATAGGCTAGAGTGCCAGGGGCACGATCTTGGCTCACTGCAACCTCCGTCATTGGTTATCATCTATCCTTAAGACAGCTGTGTTTAAAGAGACCCACCTATTGAAGCTGGAAACCTCATCTGTTTGAGTTACACTTTACCAATAGTTCTGTGGTCAAAATCTGATTGACAGAACCGACCAGGGGCAGCAAATGAATCAGTTCCTTCTTATGTTGCTGCATAATCTAGCCTCTGCCTAGCTCTGCAACTTCCTCTCCTGCCACTGTCTTCCTTATTTGTTATATACATTTGTCAGTTCCCACTACGCCAAGCTCTTTGCTGCCTGAGGCCTGTGCACATGCTTTTCCCCATCGCATAGAAAGTTGTTTTTCCCTCCCCAACCTCTATGTAGCTGGCTCCTTGTAAAACTTCAGGTCTCAGATAAATGTCACCTCATCAGAGAGGCATTCTCTGACCACCAACTAAGATGGGTCCCCACTTTATACTTTTTTCTTTTTTTTCTTTTTTTTTTGAGATGGAGTCTCGCTCTGTCGCCCAGGCTGGAGTGCTGTGGCCGGATCTCAGCTCACTGCAAGCTCCGCCTCCCGGGTTCATGCCATTCTCCTGCCTCAGCCTCCCGGGTAGCTGGGACTACAGGCGCCGCCACCTCGCCCAGCTAGTTTTTTGTATTTTTTAGTAGAGACGGGGTTTCACCGTGTTAGCCAGGATGGTCTCGATCTCCTGACCTCGTGATCCGCCCGTCTCGGCCTCCCAAAGTGCTGGGATTACAGGCTTGAGCCACCGCGCCTGGCCTCCACTTTATACTTTTTCATAGCACACTAATATTTTTACACATAACACTTTGACCATTTGAAATTGCACCTTTACCTGGCAGTTTACTTCTGTATTGACTCTTACCCACTAGAATGTAAGTACCATGCAGGCAGTGACTATGACTCCTTTTTTTCACTTCTGTACTCCCAGGACTTTGTACAAATTAGACACGAAATATATATTTGTTGAATGAATGAACAAATGAATGAATGAGGGAGCCCAAAGTCCCAGCAGCAAGCTAAGGTTTGATTTTGTGATCCAAAAAAAAAAAAAGAGTCGATTAAACAATCTATTTTCAATCCCAGCTTATTTTTCATGATTCCATTACTTTAAGGAAAAAGCAGCAGCAGGGACAAAAGAAGGAGGAATTCACTAGCAGTGACAACTCTGAGGTCCTGTAAATGAGTCATCGCAGACTCTGTGACAGAGCTGAAGTGTCCATCTTATCCCACTTGGTTTAGCTGCCCTCAGAATAACTGGGCTTTTGTTATTTGGAAAGACTTAGGGTCGGTTATCTTTGTTACATCCTCAACTGATGTAGAGAAAATGCAGCTGGGCAGGCCAGATGTTCTACAGTTAGGGCCATTTATGAGGAATTCGCTTTTATTTCATTAAGTATCCTAGTATCTCAGTGATTTAATTTGCTGGTTTTGTGTTGCAGGGAACCCATGGTGGGAAGTTGAAAACATGAGTTTAATAGTTAACTTTTATTGTCATTGCTGAAGGAGGGAATACTTAAAATGACATCATAAACGAGGTTTTAGAACCCTTTGGTGGCCTGATGGGACAGGGTAGGAGCTTAACGTTTTTCTTTAGATGACATGAAAGAATTGCAGCCCAATGTCATGTTAAATAGACTGATCAGTTTGGCGCTGTCTGCCATGCTTCCGAGAAGGAAAGGAGCCAGTTTTCCTTAAAGAAAGTTAAGGTTTCTAAACTTTGCCAGGTCATGAGGGAGGGTAGCAAGCCTACAAATTTGGGGGAGAAAGTGAACAGACAGGCTAGATTTTACCTTGCAGAAATCTGTTGGAATGGAATCCTTTAACCAGCCTCTTATCATGACATTGCCGCAAACCCAACCAAAATTGGCCATATATCAGGTTTAATTTTAGGTAGCCGAAATTTATTTCATTTCCCTTTCTTTCCCCATTAAAAAAATCAATTAATAAGTACAATCTTAGTAAAATATATTTAGAAACATGGATATGGAACTAGACGTAGATACAGATAAGCAGAGTGACTGTTTTCCCAGTGAGTCATAACTCATTATCTGTACTACCTTGTATTCCCTAGTCCTTGTATCAGAGGATGCCAAAAGGTTATACGCAATGAATTAATTTTAGCTTTGTGCCACCAAGCACACATGATACTGTTCCTTTTTCACAGCGGAAAAATGGAGAAGTGTCCATCCAAAGTGGGACATTTGTTTGTTAAAGAGTCCCAGGTACTTGATTGGCCTTGATTCTCAACAAGTCAAACCTGGTAATATTTACATTGCCTGATCAGTGATAAGCTGGAAACCCAACAAAATAACTGGGTCACATAACATTTCACGTATTAATAAGATTTCAATAAAATTTTAAAGCTAACATTTGTTTCATTTAATTTTCCTCACCTTTCTTTCTTTCTTCCTGGTTTTGGTCCTTTTTATGAAATTGATTTTCCTCTATTTATTATAAACTGCTTCAAAACTTTTTGGAAAGTAGATGGGATATAAGTCAAGTGATAATTTTTAAATAGAAATAAAAATTAACTGGGCATGAAAACCATGTGCTGAGTTAACTTTTTTAAAAAAAGAAACATGGCAAATACATTTTATAAGATTTACATAATTGTTTTACAATTTACACTATTGTTCAATGAAAATTTGCACAAATTCCAAATTTAAGAAGCCTACCATAATAGATTTCCTAATATTTAGCTTTCTATCATGGGCAAATAATTTGTGCTTTATAATATAATATGCCTATACAATCATACATGTTATTAGGAAATTAGGTTTCTTTTCTCCAAGACCATGACCCACATTACATGCTCAGATCCAGTCTAATTTAGCAATGGAGTATTTCAAAAGTGGTACTTGAGAAAAATATCATACATAGTCTTATATAGGATGACATTTTTAATGCCCCCTGGAGATATCTGAGAACAAAGCTGGAATGTGCCAAAATCTTCAAAGCTTAAAATCATCTGAAGAGAACCTGTTTCACATTTGTATTTCTAAGAAGCTACTTTTATGGCTCTTGAACACATTGCATAGAAATATCTGAAGACATTTATGATATTCCTGTGGCCTTGTCTATCACACCTGCCATACTTTGAGGCCTCCACATTGCTTCGAAGAAAGCCAGGCACACTCACTAGCTGGATGAGAACTATGAGAAGATCCTAGACGTGTTTCCTTCACACTCTTCCCTCCCTTCCCTTATTCCCTTAGAGTGTGTCTCCTTATTTGAAATGTTGCTACACTTTGAGAAATATTTCATCCAAATGATTTCTGCTTCATAATGCAGAACTGTATTATTTGTATAATTTCCCTGTTCATTTCAGAAGTAAGGATGTTATCACTAGCAGACTCGTGTGTGTCTCCCTGGTAGTGACAGGGATATTTGGGTAAACGGCTCTTTCTTTAGGGAGAAAGGAGACTCAGGATGGTTGCCCAATAATCCCAGTCTTTGAGGAAACTCCTCAGACCTGCATGAAGAGCTGTGGACGGTACTTGAATTCTCTTTCCTTTTAATGTTCAGTGAACAAAGTCATTCTTTTCACTACACTTACTTTTTCTGAGCCTTCTAAGCAGGAGCTACAACAACCCACTATGGAAAGAAAATGGGAGGGAGGTGGGAGCCTGATCACATTCTTCCTCCTCAAAGCAGAAAACAAAATACAGTTTGAGGCGCATCTATATAAACAAATGTGGTGATCTCACATCTAAATTTCCACAGAAGAGGGCTCTCAAGCTGCGTACCCAAAGTGAAATCAAAGCTTGATCTAATGCCATTTATCAACAACCCAACTTTTCAATACTTAGAAGAATCCAATTTCCTTAGCTGTCCCTGACAGAGGGCCACTGAGTTTATTGGCTAGTACACAAGGCAGCAAGTCCTTCCAGTTTCTTAAGTATCCACTCAATCCCAGTGTCCAAATAGGTGTCGTTCCATAGAGAGGAAACTTTGGGGAAGGAATTAATCAAAAGTCTCCAGGATATATACTTTTAAGTTTCCTGAAAGTAACATGCTCTCTCTTGCCTCTACTTGGAATACCTTTTCTCCCCTCTCCTTCATGCTCCCATGATACTTTGACCCTTCTTCCAACCTAGCACTCCTCATACTATATTGTTACTGTCAGTTTGTTCATCAAGAACCTTAACCTCTAAACATAAACTCCCAGGGGGCAGGGACCACACTTCTATTGTTCACCATTGTATCTGTACCAATCTGAAAGTGTTTAGCACATACAAGGCACCTGAGAAATATTTTTTGGATAAATGGGTAGATACGTGAGTAAATGAGTGAATGATAAAAGACATCCTGAATGGAGCAATCTGACCCTATTTGCCCCCCCCCCCCGCAAAAACAACAACAACAACAAACACTTTAGTTCCAAGTCTATTCTGGAAACAGTCCTAAATAGAATTAGGATATAATTAAGTCCATGCTGTGAGCATCTGGAGGAAGAGTCTAACTTGGAGGGTGAGGGAAACATCAAAGGAGATGAGTAGAATTTTATCAGGCAGAGGGTGGAAGGAGGCTAGCCCAAGAAGAAAGAACAGTGTGAGAAGTGATTTGGAGAAAGAGAGCTCTTTAAGGCTTTTAGAGTGAGGCAGTGGGTTCTTTGCCCCAGCACTTTGAGGAGGCACAAGCTTCATGAAAATGAGACTTAGTGGGTAGAATGAGAGAGGACAGAGTGGAGTCTGGAGGCAGGGTATCAGCTTGAGAGTCACTGTGGATGTCCATGAGAGGTGGGGGTGGCCTGAACCAGAGGCACAAGTGGGATGGGAAGGAACAGATCAATCTCGATTAGTATTAGAACAACTGGACTTGGGAAGTGTGATGGAGAATGCCCACTGTCACCCCTACAGCTGTTCCCCCTTCCCTGCCTGGGTACATGCTATTCTACATTTCCCAGCCTCTCTTGCAGTTACATGAGGCCACGTGACTAAGTCCTCGCTGATGGAATATAAGTGGAAGTGACGTGTGCTACCTTCAGGCCAGGGCTTTTAAGAGAGTAGGTTTTCATCCTCCATGCCCTTTTTCCATTTCTGCCGGCTGGTTGCAGACTTGACAAAGCCCTCAGGCTGTGGTTCTTAACCTAGTGAGCATCAGAATCACCTGGAAGTTTGTTGAACAAGATTCCTGGGCCGTGCTCCTAGAGTTTCTGATTCACTGGGTCTGCAGCGGGACCAGATATGAGCATTTCTAATAAGTTTCCAAGAGCTACTGATACTGCTGGTCTTTGGATCACAATTTGGGAAACACTGCCCTGGGGTATGATGGAGTGTAATATTGAAGGAGCACGTGTTTCCAAATGGCTGCATTACAGAGAGCCTCCTTTATGACTGAATACCCTAGCAGTACTGTCTTCAAGCATGAAATAGATTTCTGTTTTGTGTATTTATGTTATATAGCGTTATAATCATTTCTGGCTTAGGTTTTGGATTGTATCATATGCTTAATTTACCAACTTGAAAACAGTAGCATACAGAATGTGTACCAATGAATAAATGAGTACCTGTACGTCATTCACAAATCCAGGGAGATACCTAGGTTTTGGCATTATCTTTTGGAGATTGTGGGGGAAGAATGTTTTTCCAGAAAGCTCTTTTTTTCTTTTTTTAGACAGGGTCTCACTCTATCACTGAAGCTAGAATGCAGTGGTGCGATCATGGCTCTTAGCAGCTTCAACCTGCTGGGCTCAAGCGATCCTCCTACCTCAGCCTCCCAAGTAGCTGGGACTATAGGTGTGAGCCAAGATGCCTGGCTAATTTTTAGTTTTTTGTGGAAATGAAGTCTCACTATGTTGTCCAGGCTGGCAGAAAGCCCTTTCTTCAAACGTTAACTCCCCAAAGTTTTTGAAGGACTTCCCATTACCTGTAGTGCTGAGGCCAGTGTACTCAGGGGATGGATTGCTACCAGGGGAAGAGGGAGGTGGCACTTCCACAGATGGGGCAGATTTTGCTGGAGAAAACGATGGCACTGGTGAAGGGGTTGGCGCAGTAGCCTCTGCAGCCTCTGTCAAGATGATCTCTTCTCGGACTTCTGCTGTGGATAGACACAGGGGAAGTTTTTAGAACCAAATGTAAAGGCAAGTGTCTCTAAGATACTTTAAAAAGTGAAATATTCTTCTAATCTGTGTGATGTCACTCTTGCTTAAAACTTTTCAATGGTTTCCCATCACCATCATGGCACTCAAGGCAATTTGCATATATACATATGCCCACTTTATTTAATTTGTTTGTTTATTTATGTACTTATTTTGAGATGGAGTCTTGCTCTGTCACCCACTCTGGAGTGCAGTGGCACAATCTGGGCTCACTGCAACCTCCGCCTCCTGGGTTCAAGCGATTCTTGTGCCTCAGCCTCCTGAGCAGCTGGGACTACAGGTGTGCACCACCACACCCAGCTAATTTTTTGTATTTTTAGTGGAGATGGGGTTTTGCCATATTGACTGGGCTGGTCTCGAACTCTGGCCTTAAGGGAGCTGCCCGCCCTGGCCTCCCAAAGTGCTGGGATTGCAGGTGTGAGCCACCATGCCCAGCCCACATGCCCACTTTAAAGAGGAAAAAGACACGATTGGTTTGATACCACTTGACCTGTTTACCATAACTAAATTCTTTGAGATACAGAGTTAAAGAAACATAAAGCGCAGAAGTAAGGATACAAATAACATTACTAAGTGGTGCAATTCCCAGGAAAATACTGGCTTACCAGTGCTTCCTTCTCCCTTCATGGCTCGCATGAGCTCATTGGCCCGCTCCTGACAGTGCAGAGATTCTAACAGGTAGAGCACGTAGTCATCAAACATTAAGTGAATTAGGTGAAAAGACCCTGGTGAAAAAAAGGATCAAACAGAAAGTAAGTCGTGCTGTCTCATGTAGGCCCCCTCTGTCTGGTCAGCTGCAAAAGTTACACAGTGTTCTAAATGGTCTGCTCAAGAGTCTAATTTTTCACTCACTTATGATCTCGTCATGGTCAGAGGTTGCATTTCTCAGCTGTATCCTCAGCTTAGCCTAGTGCTTGGCAAGGTAAGTGTCATTAACACTTTGTGGCAAGTGAATCTTTTCCTTGCTGATGTTATATTAGTATGACACCATCAAAAATGGCACCCACCGAGCCACCTCTGAGCTCTCACATACCTACTGGCCTCATCCTCCTGTGAGCACCCCTCACTCTGTTCAGCATTTATTAACACAGAATCTCTCACTTTTATCTCTTCCACCAGCGTATTATTCCCCCAACTGGACTTTAAGTATGCCCGTGGTGGGGACTTTGCCTTCTGTTGTTATCTACCAGTGTACCTGACATAATTCTAGGAGCAAATTTGAAAATTTAAATCTGCAACAAGTTATTTACTTATTCCCCTAAATGTTTTCAAGACCTCATTTAGCACGTGGTTCTTAGAAAAGGTAATTCACTGAAGATAGTTGGTCTTTTCAAGTGGCAGTCTTCGTTTTTCAATTTAGAGTAGATTATTTTGTAAAAGGGAATGTGAACAGTCATTTTTAAAGACTTTCCTATATGCCAGTCTCTGTGCTCAAAGTCTTATCTTCTCTAATTTAATAACTACAACCATGTTGTAAGGTGGGTATTTTTATTCCTATTTTGCAGGCCAAGCACTTATGCAAGATGACACGATTAATAGATAATACATTATTTCAAAACCAGCTTCTTTTTGCATGTCACGCTGCTATCATGCACAGTGGAATGGTGCACCTACGGTAGGAGCTCAATTAATGTCTACTGTAATCAAGGCCTCATGGATCCAGGGTCAGAGAGAGGGGCCAAGCCTTTATCTCCCATCCCATGTTTCCATGTCCCAATAGGACATCTCCATGTGGATATCCTGCAGTCCCTTTAAATGTCCAAAACTTTTCACCTCTCTCCAAGCAGACCAGTATACTGCTTGCTTTTTTCCCATTTCCTTCTAGTTTGCTTTTTTAGAGACTTTTTTTCTTTTTTGAGATGCAGTTTCACTCCCTTGCCTGGGCTGGAGTGCATTGGTGCTATCTTGACTCACTGCAGCCTCTGCCTCCCGGGTTCAAGCAATTTTCCTGCCTCAGCCTCCCTAGTAGCTGTGATGATAGGTACGGACCACCACGCTGGCTAAGTTTTGTATTTTTAGTAGAGCTGGGTTTCGCCGTGTTGGCCAGGCTGGTCTAAAACTCCTGACCTCAGGTGATCCACCTACCTCAGCCTCCCAAAGTGCTGGGATTACAGGCATGAGCCACTGCGCCCAGCCTTTTAGAGACTTTATGAAACACTCTGGCATTATTTTTTTTGTCATTCTATCTTCGTCATGATCATTACCACCACCATTATCATCATCATCACATCTACTGTTTATTGAGTGTTTACTCTGTCCCAAAAACTCTGCTAAGCATTGAATATGTGTTTCTTGCTTACAACAAACTGTGAGGTAGGTGGTATTATCCTCCCTTACCGATGAGGAAATGAGTCTCTTCATTAGTAATCAAGTAGGGATTTGCCTCAGTTTGGTCTGGCTCCATAATCTGTTCCCATTCCCCTGTAAGTCATTTAGTTCAGTATCTTCATAGCACAGATGGGAAAATAAGGCCGAGATGGCACAAGTGACTTGGCCCCTAGAGGGGCCACTTGAGTTGGGAACAAGGTCTCTCCAAGTCTCAGAAATAAGGTGATGGAGGCTAGTTGGGGGCTTTTGGAACACTCCTTGGTGAAATTTATTTATTTTCTCCTTAACTGCACCTGGCTTCTGTATACATCCACACCCTTCATCTCGGATCAGTTAATTCTTTTGGTCTAGAAAGGCTAGAGAGGAAAATCCCTGGCTTAACTGTAAGGCCACTAGATGCCCAGCAGGTCATGAACATGACTCTCTCTCTCTAGAACCTGCCACAAACTCCTGTCCTTGTTCCCACAGAGCTCAAGACCAAGGTCCACTGTCCTGCACCTCCTTCACATCCTTCTTCCATCTCCAGTACTATGTCAGTTTTTCAACCCCATTTGGAATTCAGCAAAGTCCAGGTTCTGCTCAGTCATTGTGAGATGCAGTCTCTAAAACTAAACTTTCCATCAGTTTCCCTGAATTGGGATCCTGTGAGCCACTGAGGAGGAACAGCACCGTGTGGGTAGTTATACGGGCTGTGGATTAAACTGCCCAGGTTGAGATCCTAGCTCTGCCACTTAGTATCTGAGACTTTAGATGAGTTCCTTTACCCTCCCTAATGCTTATAAATACTGGAAACAAAATCCGACATTTATTGACCGCTGACTCTGTGGCAGCCACTGTGTAAACCACCGGAGATTTGTTTTGGCATTGAATCCTCATCACAACCATGTGAGGTACGTTACACTTTCCTTTTACAAAGGAGGAAAGTGACTTAGCACAGTCTCTGTGCTAAGTCTTTGAGCACAGAGACTGGCATATAGGAAAGTCTCTAAAAAGGGAGTTAAAGTAGCTGTCTAATGTCACACAGTCATTAAGTGGCAGAACCAAGACTTGAACCCCGGACTGTCTTGACTCTGAGGTTGCTCTTCAATCATTATGCACTACAGCTCTCTAAAAGGACAGTAAAATGTACATTATAGAAGTACTAAAATGAGGGAAAGTATCTATTAGATGCTTAATAATTGGTAACTATTGTTATTATCGCTAAGGTCCCTTTTGCTACTATGTTCTAAGATCCCATGACACGACTGTTGTGTTCATAGAGTCAAAGAAGTCAAAAGATAGCATCAAATAAGGAAAGGGTCTCCAAAATGAAGAAATTATTTGCTGGGATGTTGATCTAAAGTCAACATGGATAGAAAGAGGGAAATGTACTATGAAATAATGAATTAGCATGGAAAGCTTAGATGATAAAAATCCAAGCTAGTTGTTTTAGGATGAACAAACATTTTCATTTTATTCCATCCTCCTGTTTTATAAGACAAGGAGACAAAGATCTGATGAGGTGAAGAAACTTGCCTAAGATTACTCTTAGAAAACATCAGAGCTGAACTTGGAAGGCGGTACTTTAGGGAAAGTGCGGATTTGACATGGGGCTTCAAGCTCTCTTCATTAATGCCTCTGATCAGTTACCGGTTAGTCTGTTAATTTTCCATTGTAAATTTTAATCCTTGAAACAACAAGAGTTTGTAGAGCTACTGCTACTTGCTCACCATTGTGCTAAGTGCTCTGAGTACGAAGGAGCCATAAAGCTCAGTCTCAGACTCCACAGAAGCTAAGTCTTCTTAGTAAGCAGAAATTAATCATTAAGATTATTGGGCAGTAAACAGTTCAGTGCCAGGGTGTCACAGCAATGAGGATAGTGCAAATCAATGAAGACAGGAAAAATGAAAAGGAAATACAGAAAGACTGATGAGAGAGACAGACATCAAAAACAAGAGGGGAGAGGCAGTTATAGCGAACATCCCGCTTTATTTATCTCCTTAGCATTTCTCACCATCTAAGTTAAATACTATATCCTATATTTAACTTAATTATTATTGCATGCCTCCTCCACTAGATTGTAAGCTCTGTCTTGCAGAGATTTTTCTGTCTTGACCAATGCTTTATACCCAGTGACTACGACAGTGCCAGGCACACAACAGAGACTCAGTGGATATGTGTTAGATGTATGAATCAAATAGACAAGCATTGACTACTTCCATATGCACTGTCTAAGTAAGCTCTTTTAACTTGTCAACAACACTGCAAAGAAGGTATTATCTTCAGTTAATACATGAGGAAATGAAGGCTCAGAGGGCTTGAATAACTTGCTTAAAGTCACAGAGCTAGGGAGCAGCAGAGCCTGTTACGGAAAAAGGCATTAGGATAGAGACAAAAGGAGATTTTACTTTGTTATTGTTATATGGTAATATAGTTAATTGCATTTGGTAGAATCAAAGCATTTCATTTTTCTTATGAAAAATATCCATCATAGAAAAATATAGAGAATTCTAAAATGAACACCAGTGTAATCACCACTAATTTTTGTTAGAATTATTTCCAGGTACCTTTTAGTTTCTGTTGCTATTATGAATTGTGTGTGTGTGTGTTTTAAGTTATATTTAAGTTATATAGTGAAATTAAGAATGCCAATTATTTTATAAAAACTGAATTCAGGGCCAGGTGTGGTGGCTCACGCCTGTAATCCCAGCACTTTGGGAGGCCATGGCGGGCAGATCACGAGGTCAGGAGTTTGAGACCAGTCTGGCCAACATGGTGAAAAGATACAAAAAATTAGCTGGCTGTGGTGGCGCACGCCTGTAATCCCAGCTACTTGGGAAGCTGAGGCAGGAGAATCACTTGAACCCAGGAGGCAGAGGTTGCAGTGAGCTGAGGTCATACCATTGCACTCCAGCCTGGGCGACAGGGCAAGACTCTGTCTCCAAAAAAAAAAACAAACTACATTCAGTAACTTGACTGAATTCTTATTGGTTCTATTAGTTTGTGGATTCTCTTTTGCCAGCAATCTTGACATCTATAAATAAAGACAATTTTGTGTTTTCCTTTCTAATTCTTGTGTTTCATTTTCTTTTTTTAATGCATTGGCTAAGACCTCCAGTACATATTTATCAGACGTCATATTAGAAGGCATTCCTGTCTTTTCATGATAGCAATGGGAAATTTTCTAACATTTTGCCATTCAGCGTGATGTTTGCTGCAGAATTCTAGATGCCCTTTAAGATATTAAATTCCCTTCTATTCCTAGTTTGCTAAAAGGTTTTTTTAAAACCATACTTGAGAGCTGAATATATTAAATGCTTTTTTTCTCTGTATCTATAATGATGATTATATGATTCTTCTCTTTTTATTAATATAGTATGTTAATTAGAAATTTTTCCTTTTAGGATTTTTGGCATAGTCTAATACTGATTTAAAAAATTTTGCCACTAACTTTGATCTGCTAGTGTTTTACTTAGAATTTTTTTCACCTATGAAAAAAATGTGTGTAGGCCGGGTATGGTGACTCACACTTGTAATACCAGCACTTTGGGAGGCTGAGGTAGGTGGATCACTTGAGGTCAGGAGTTCCTGACCAGCCTGGCCAACATGGTGAAACCCCATCTCTACTAAAAATACAAAAATTAGCTGGACATGGTGGTACACGCCTGTAATCCCAGCTGCTCAGGAGGCTGAGGCATGAGTATCGCTTGAACCTGAGAGGGGGAGGTTGCAGTGAGCCTACATTTCACCACTGAACTCCAACCTAGATAACAGAGTGAGACTTTGTCTCAAAAAAAAAAAAAAAAAGTGTGGTTAAGTCATAATTTTCTTTTCCTCTGCTTTTCTTGCCAGATTTTGATATTGAGATTATGTTAGCTTTGTAAAATGAGTTGTATATTTCTTTATTTTGAATATAATTTAAAAACTAAAAACTAATTTGTGTATTTGTTTTAAAAAGTTAAAAATAAGTTCTAGGTAAAAATATAACATGGAGTAATGAGAATCTTCAAGGAACAGTTAAAGCATGCTAAGGTCTTTGTCTTTTTTAGGAATACTAAGTAACTTTTGACTTCATTGGAGAAATTCATAGTTTGGATTTAATAAATGTTTAGCATATATGTTAATCAATTAAGGTATCATTACTAAAAGAATACAATCATTTCCTTATTTTGCAGGGGCAACCATTTTATTGAAGGAAATGAGGTTGGCAAAGCAGCACTAAGGACAATGAGATCAGACATCCTAGGCTGGACCAGGATGTCCTAAACTTTGCAGTCACTGAAAACAGATTTTCTTCTTTTTTTTTTTTTTTTTTTTTGGAGATGGAGTCTTGCTCTGTTGCCCAGACTGGAGTGCAGTGGCATGATCTCGGCTTACTGCAACCTCTGCCTCCTAGGATCAAGCAGTTCTCCTGCCTCAGCCTCCCAAGTAGCTGGGATTACAGTGCGTGCCACCATGCCTGGCTAATTTTTGTATTTTTAGTAGAGACAGGGTTTCACCATGTTGGTCAGGCTGGTCTTGAACTCCTGATCTCATGATCTGCCCGCCTCGGCCTCCCAAAGTGCTGGTACTACAGGCGTGAGCCACCTCGCCCGGCCTCTTCTTTTATTCTCTGAAATATTTATTTTCATGTTTATTTTCATAAGCTAAAGATTTTATATTTTTTATTACTTTTTTATAAGTTTAGTTAAACTATAAAAACATTTATGCCTGATGTGTGTTGAAGGAAGAGACTTACTCCTTTATTGTGATTATCATTTGGTCTTTATTTCTACCATCCTATTTTGTGCTTTCATTTACCATCCATTTTCTATGCTTCTTTTATCTTCTCAATTCTTCTTTAATGTTTTATCTCTTAAGTTTTCATATTCTTCCGTTTTCTTCTATAATCATGATTGTATTCTTTTAGTAATGATACCTTAATTTGTTAACATATATGCTAAGCATTTATTAAGTCCAAACTATAAATTTCTCCAACAAAGCCTAAAGTTACTTAGTATTCCTAAAGAAGACAAAGACCTTAGCATGCTTCAACTGTTCCTTGAAGATTCTCTTCTCATTACTCCGTGTTATATTTTTACCTAGAACTTATTTTTAACTTTTTAAAACACATATATAAATTAGTTTTTAGTTTTTAAATTACATTCAATAGTTAATTAAATATGTTTACATATTTTTACATTTCTCTCATCTTAAAACAGGGTCCCTAAATTCTTTGATGTGCCCTCCGTTAAGAACTGGGGTCTGTGCACCTCCTTGAGTCATGACAGGCTTGGGACTGCCTTTGACCAATAGAGTATGAGGGAAGTTACACTGTATCTAAGACTGGATCATAAAAGCAAAGTGACTTCACTTTTGGGGCACTTGCACGTGGAACCCCAAGCTGGCACATGATCCTGACTTGCAAAATCCATAAGCATAATAAAATGGTTGTCTTAAAGCCATTAAGCCTGGGTAATTTATTACACAGCAATGGCAACAATAACTAGAACATTATTGTTTCTTGTATTCTAGACCTCAGCTACGGCTTTATTTTTCTTCTTGCTGAAGTGCATCCTTTTTTTTTTTGAGATGGAGTCTCGCTCTGTCGCTCAGGCTGGAGTTCAATGGCATAACCTTGGCTCACTGCAACCTCTGCCTGCCTGAGTTCAAGTGATTCTCCTGCCTCAGCCTTCCGAGTAGCTGGGTTTATAGGCACCTGCCACCACACCCAGCTAATTTTTGCACTTTTAGTAGAGACGGGGTTTTGCCATGTTGGCCAGGCTGGTCTCAAACTTCTGACCTCAGGTAATCCACCTCCCAAAGTGCCAGGATTACAGGTGTGAGCCACCGTGCCCAGCCGAAATGCATCCTTTAATAGTTTTTTTTGTTGTTGTTTTTTTAAGTGAAGATCTGTGGGTGCCAAATTCTGTCTTTGTATAACTGATTATGTCTTTATTTTGCCCTCACTCTTCAATAATAGTTGACAGTTCTTTGTTCTCAACACTTAAAAGATATTACTCCATTGTCTTCTGGCATCTCTTACTACTTACGACAGTCTAATAATTATTCTTGTCTCTCATAGCTTTAAAATCTTTAATCTTAATCCACAGATATTTTTTAAAATATTAACAATATCATCAATGTGGATTAAATAAATGTTTCTAACTCTATTGTGGCATGCATCTGAGCCCAGAGTATTTGCCTTAATTGTGATAATCAAAAAGGAATGGGCTTTGTAGTCAGGGAGATTTGATTTTCAAACAGAATTCTGACATTTGCTGCATTGGTCTTATGCAAGGAAATTCTCCAAGCTCCCTTCTCACCTCTTTGGAAAAGTATCCATTATTACCTACATTGCAGAGTTAATGCAATAATTCAATGACAGTATGTGCTTCCAAAATATTTCTTTTTTTTTTTTTGAGGCGGAGTCTCGCTCTGTCACCCAGGCTGGAGTACTGTGGCCGGATCTCAGCTCACTGCAAGCTCCGCCTGCCGGGTTCACGCCATTCTCCTGCCTCAGCCTCCTGAGTAGCTGGGACTACAGGCGCCCGCCACCTCGCCCGGCTAGTTTTTTGTATTTTTTAGTAGAGACGGGGTTTCACTGTGTTAGCCAGGATGGTCTCGATCTCCTGACTCGTGATCCGCCCGTCTCGGCCTCCCAAAGTGCTGGGATTACAGGCTTGAGCCACCGCGCCCAGCCCCAAAATATTTCTTATAATAGTCATCATTATCTTGTCTTTGCTTCATTCTTATCTCCAATCTTAAGCAAATCCTTCAAGTTCTACCTCAGCTTCCTTGTCAGCCATATTGAGGGCAGTAATTCAGACCTCACAGGGTTGTGTGAGAAGTAATTGAGAAAATGTAATGTCTAAAGTATATTCGGCCCTCAATGAATGTTGCTGTGTTGTTATTATTAATTTTCTTTTACCCAAAGAAAGGTAAATGAGGTGGTGGCAGTGTAGCATGGCAGAAAAATCTCCAGCTTTAGCATGGGAACGATTGCGGGTTGAATTCAATCTGCCACTTCTCTGAGTCCACACGCAAGTCCTCTCTTCTCTGGGTTTTTACTTCCACTGCTGACTACAGGGAAAGCAATTCCTGTATCCTAGTGCTTGGTGGGGACCTGAATGACATTGCGAACATTCAGGTCCTGCAATTTAGCAGATTCTGCCTAAAAGGGAGCCAGGCCAGGCCATCTAAGCATAGAGAAGCAGTTGGGAAGGCTTGGTCATGGCTACTTGTTCTGGGAGCCGCTCCCTGACACATGCCCACATGGTCTCCCCAGCCCTGCCCAAGTGAGTGAGCTTTGATGCTAGTCAGACAACAGGTGTGTAAAAAAGTGAAACCGTGGAAGTGTTGTGCAAGTGTGCCATCAGTTGTGCCCACACCCAGGCTGCTTTTTAAACTGACTTATGCCGGAGTACTTCTGGGAACTATTATTACCTTCCAGATGTTCGTAACAGTGAAATAAGCAGGCATTTGGTGAAAACCCAGAATGAAAGGGTAAAGGCGCTAGCACCGACTTGAGATCTAGGTACTCTAGGAACTGAAATCAGATCAGTCTACTAAAAAGATGGTGTTTTTTTAAAAACAAAACTTTGATTTGCTCAGCTCCATTAGGACTAAAAGTTTGCCTGATAGCCTACCTTTGCTCACTAATTTTGCTAGAAACACTGCTTGCAGCAAAGAAAGAAAGTCTGGCTACTTTAGTTCACAGCATAGGTTCTTTCAGTGAAAAAGAATTAAGGAGAAGAGAGTGAAAAGGAATTAAGGAGAAGAAAGGAGTCAACTACCTTTGAAAGAGGCTGTTCTGGGAAGAGGTGATAGAGTCCCCTACGGGATCATTGTGATATTCCACCCGATCATTGTAATGGTCAGCCTGTTACGCTGACACACAAACCCTGTAGCCATTCACAGCAACAAGGACCATGTGGGAGTTATAAGATATATAGAGCTGGCCCCTGTGGCTGGGGGAGGGGACCAGGGAACAGAGGGCTCTTTTTCCTAATTAGCTGTTTTCATACAGGGAACACATGACCCAAACACAACCACCAACTGGGTCTTTGACATATACAGGCAGAAAGGGGGAGCTGGGCTTTTGTCTGCCACAAACTCTTTTAACTTGCCTGTCACCCCAAGCTGCAAAACTCAACAATGAGTCAGATGAGCTGGGCCGCCATTTCAGATAGTTTGCTAAATGGACTTGGAGACAGGTATTATTTCAACCCACTCAGGGTTGAAAAATACTGTAAAACTGAGACTGGGTTAATATCTCTTTTTTTCCTTTTCTAAGTGATTTGTGATCATCTTTTTTTGCCATTTGCCTGAGTTTCCAGTATATCTATCCCAAAATAGTGTGTGGTTCAAAAAGAAACACATGTCAAAGAACCATATTTCTTAGTAGTAAATTCAACCCATTCATAAAGCCTAATCATTCTCCTGTTCAAACTTTCTTTTTTACATTGACTGTTAACTCAGTAAGCACAGATGCATTTCAAAGAATATTGCAAGGGAATTACTTTTCCTGTCTAATGAAAGGCACCTGCTAGCATACGTGGTCAGTTTAAAAATCAGCAAATTGAAGAATAAAGGATAAAGCATGGAGAGGATGCTCACTGTGTGGATGTGGATATGTATGTATTTGTGTGTCATATTGTTGATTCTCTGACTTGGAAGCACTGAAAAAAATCTCAAATATTTTCCAACAGTTCACTTAAGGGAAAACAGTTCTGCATGAATGATTTCTCCAGAGCTAGAGGTAACATGTGCTAACACTAACTGTGCTGCACTGGAAGTCATCAAAATGCCATGCCTGATGCCACTGCCCAGGTAGCAGTCAGCGGACCATTTCCATATACAGCTCAAGGAGAATTTTCATCTGTAGCCATGGTGCAGGCAGGTTCAGAGAACTCTCCAATGCTGAGATTAAAGAAATCCACAACAAAACGCTTCTCCAAGTGGGTAAACACAGTCTTTCATGGACAGGGCTGTTTAGAAAAAATACTGCCTTCTTTGTTTTCCCACATATTTACTTCGTTGTATAGCACAACTGGAAAATGGTGACAAGACCATAAAAAGCTAGATGGAAAAGTGTCAAATTAAACCCACAGCAAAACCCAGAGCTGATTGGCTTAATTGGAGATAATGAGAAACAAAACCACAACCCTTACTTGCAAAGCAAAATAGAGAACTGAAGCAATTACCCAGAAAATTTACCAATGCCCCTTTGCTGAAATGCCTAGAAAATTGAAACCAAAATGTTTTGGGATTTCAGATGTCTGGATAATGCCCAAAAGTCCCATCTCACTTTGCCAGTGATGATCTGGACTCGGTACACATTCCTTTCTTTCTGGTGAAAAGTAGAAAACTGTCCTACAATGTAGCGTAACATTCACCCCGATTCAGTAATCAGGTTGCTGCCCGAAGAGACTATTATCAGTACCTTTGGGCAGAGAGTTCAAGGCGTGTTTTACTAGAAAGCAGCAGATGAAGACTTGAGGTGGGGATGTCTCCTATCTCCTGGAGGTGAGGAAGACTTAAAGGGTCAGTGAAACAAAAGGGAAAGTGAATGCAAATGACCTCTTTTAGGGATTATACTAGAGTACAATTTTAAGTAAAACTTAAGGTCATCTGCCCACAGCTAGAGTATGGTCAGTCAAGCCATTTGCAAGTGTTCAAACTCAGAGGTTTCTTCACATGCTCAGTCTTGGGAAGTGCACAAATATGGGATTCTATGAAATCATGCTGTGGAAGCAGCAATCACTGGGGACATCTAGGCATGGGGAGCACAGCCACTGCAATTTATTCCTCTTTAAGCTCAGATAGTACTATCTGTGGACAAAACCACTCATTTTCAGATTGATACTCCACCTTTAGCATGTAACGCCATCTCTCTCTCTGAAAGTCCTAACAATGTCATGTCTCCCCAGAACAGATGTGTTTCAGAGTGAAGACGTTGCAGAAACAGCAAGTTAGGCTGTGGTAGACTCAATGCACGGAGCCCAGAGAAAAAGGTGTTTGGAGATGGGGAGGGCTGGGGTGGCTTTACCGAAGCTGGGGGCGCTGTGCAGGGTCATATCCCGGATCACCCTCGTGCCAAAACAGGACCACATCAAGAGGAACTGCTGGGCCACCTTCTTCAAGGACCCTTGTCTCTTGGCAGCCACCTACAAGAAAGTGAATGGCTTTAATAGTGGTCGACTTGACCTTTCATTTATTACTGTCTCTTTGAAAAATAAGGCCAGTTGCAGTGGCTCACGCCTGTAATCCCAGCACTTTGGGAGGCTGAGATTGGCGGATGATCGCTTGAGCCTAGGAGTTTGAGACCAGCCTGGGCAACATGGCAAAACTCCATCTCTACAAAAAATACAAAAATTAGCTGGGAATGGTGGCACACCCCTGTAGTCCCAGCTACTCAGGAGGCTGAGGTGGGAGGATCACATGAGCCTGGGGAGGTCAAGGCTGCAGTGAGCTAACTGCACTCCAGCCTGGGCAACAAAGTGAGACCCTGTCTCAAAAATAAATAAATAAATACATACATACATACATACAGAAAAATGACAGGAAGGCTTATGGTCTTCAAAGTCATTGCTATGGAGCAATGGTTTTTGTTTTGTTTGTAGCAGCAAAAATACTTTAAAAAAATGAAATCTTATGCCAAGACTCAGTGTATACTGCAGATAAAAGAGATGCTGACCTGGTTGAATCGGGGATGGAAGACTCAAGAGTCCTGCCTTGTGCCCCCTTCACCTCCTGGGGCCTCTCCTCAAAACCCTGTTCAGACAGCTCACCATGGGGCTTTGTGTTAGCCAAGTTCACAGTAGGCGGTGGTGGGCTGCAGAACCCAAGGCTGCCCCCTCAGCGCTGGTTTACCAACCTTCACAACACAGCGGTCAACCATGGTATCCAGCCACTCAATGTAGGACTCGATGGGAGACTGCTCCTCCAAGAGGTGGTCAAACTCCTGATATACTGTCAAACAAAGGAGAACCCCACATGCATCACTGCGGTTGTATTTAATAAGAGCTATGTCTTAAAAGAACAGGGGAACAAAACTTTGAATAAAGTAAAACTTTAAATAAATAAAACTCCAAGGTCTTAGCAGAGCATTCAAGACTTTATAAAACATGCCCCAACTTACCTCTTTCCAAGATCATCTTCCATGCCTGTGAACACATTAAACTGTGGCTATCCCATATTGCTTGCCATTCCCCCAACAAGCTCTGCTTTTTTCATAGCCTTAGTCCTGTTTTTTCAGGCCATTCCCACTACTTGGTTCCTTATGGCCCAGCTGAAACGGCCCTGGTATGAAATCCCTTTAACCTTCCGTGCCCCTTGCCAGCAGAACTGATCACCCCTCCTTTGCACTCACATAGCACTTTAGTATCGGTTTTCTACCTTTATTACATGACTAATGGCACTGGCATAATTGGATGGGCATGTGTGTCTCCCTGCTAGTTCTTCATCTGGTATCTTTATTAGCTGGTGCATTATCTGTGACATAGTTGTTACCCAACAAATTCTTGCTTGAATTAATGGGTGAAGCATTGCTGCTCTCTTGCTCTCTGTCCAGGGTGGGGCACATTTGATAATTCAAATGTTTCTGGACCACAACTATATCAGGCAGGTAGCTTAAGCAGCCTCTCTGTGTGGCATGTAGTAGGTGCTTAATAGATATTTGTTGAGTAAGTGCAACAGTCTCTCTGCTGCTCATTTTCCTCATTGGAGAGATAATCCTACCACTTTACAACCTGTCTTCATCTTAATTCAGATAACTGAATCTGGAAGTGCTTTTTAATCAATGAAGTGCTCTAGAAAATAGAAACATGGCTCTGGTGATCTCTAGTTTGAAGCATCTGTTTTCATCACATTTTTGTGTTCCTGTATGCAGAGATCAGTAAATCAAACCACAATTCAAGATCCATACGTTTCTTTCATTTTCACTTGAGCAGTTTTTGTTCTCTCATTTTAAAGGACTGGCCACTTTGCTCTATTTTACTTAGTAGATGCTTGCTACAAGAAGTAAGATTCTGAGACCAGAGGGTCAGAGCACTAGAATGCTCAAATGTTTGTTGACTGAATGGATGCACAACCCAAGGAGGTAGGTACCATTATTATCCTCCATTTTACAAGTGAAGAAACAGACAAAGAAAGATGAGTAATTTTCCAAAGGTTGTTCTTTCACAGCTAGTGAATTGCAGAGACAAGATTCAATCACAGCCTGACTCAAGGGCTTGCCTCCTAACCACTTCACTATGCTAATATTAGACTGTGTACCAAGCAGGTGGCACAGATAGTCTCATTTAATCCTTTCACATTAGTCCCGTTTTACAGAAATGGAAACCAAGGTCACAGTACACTGGAGCCAAGGTTTGAATCAAGGTCTTTTGGGCATCCCAGCCCCATGCTGTGTAAAGCTGTGGTTTCTTGGGCATCCCAGCCCCATGCTGTGTAAAAGCTGTGTAAGAGCAAGGTTTGAACCAAGGTCTGTTGGGCATCCCAGCCCCGGGGATCCTAGTCAATGGAACGTGGACATGGGGCTGGGATGCCCAACAGACCTTGGGCAGTTACAATGATAACTCATTCTAATCAGCTTGCTTAAGTACTAATGTGCACTTTTAAAATCTAAGGTAAGCTGAGCATTGCTGGCCGAGATCTGTATCACAGAGGTGATGGTAACCCCCACCCCAAGCAAGAGTTTGCAGATTTGTCAGCTGGCTGTGAGGAAAGAAGAGCACTGCACACTGTTGTCCCAACCCTGCTCAAGATGACCTTTGGTCCAACTCCATGTGTGTTCAGGGACTTCCCAGCTGTCTGCTTGGGAGGTACAGGGTTGACACACATGTGCTGGACTGCCTTGAGGCTTGGTACCCTACCTCAATTCCCCCTTCACAGCACTGCATTACATGGTACTGTTCTCTTTGGTAAGATGCAACACATCTGTAAATACATGTTTGAGGTCTGATTTACCATTAACTGTAAACTCCATGTTGGGAAAGGTTGTGTCCATCTTATTCGCTGCCCTCTGGCCAGCATCTAATACAGTACCTGACTTAGGACAGGCATTCAGTAAGGACTAGCTGGGTTGAACTGAACCACAGCATTTATGTCCCCAGCAGAAGAATGCAGTCACAGCTTTAAAGGGCACCATTCTGCCCTGGACCTAAGGAAACTTGAAGAGAAAGCCACAGAAGGTTCCTTCTTGAGAGAGGCAGCAGTGACCTCCATGGTGCTCCAGCAAAGGCTCAGAGGCTGGTCCCTTAACCAAGCAATGCTGACTGTATTTTTCCCCATGAGTCTGGTTCACATTTTCCTCCCTCATGAAAGGTGCTGAGGCGGGCAGAGAACTGAGTCTAACACTGCTAGGAAGATTCGCAGAGCTAAGAACTAGGTTCACTCTGGGTTTCCACTCATCTCTTTGGTATTCCATGAACCTTGCTGGACACCTGCTCTGTGCCTGGCCCACTGGGTGTTCCTAGGGACACAATGATCAGAGGTACCCCCAGTGCTATTAGGGTATGCAGGGCCATGCTTTCTGTTGACGTTCCATCCGGGGGACAGGAAAAAGCAGAACAGGAAGCATGATTGTAAACACTTGGAAAGATCCTGGAACCTCTGAAACTCACCCACATTTCCCTTTTTTTTTTCTTTTTTTTTTTTTGTCTCCTCTGCACATGAATACATGAGCAGCACTAAGGCCTGGTGGTGAAGCTGAGACTAGATGTGAGACCAGACTTGGGTTCAGCTCTATTACTTACTGGCTGCGTGACCTTGAGTTAGGTTCACCAACTCTCTAAGCCTGAGTTTTCTGATCTGTAAAGTGGGGGTGATAAGAGTGTCTTCCTCATGGGCTTGATGTGGAGATTCAATGGGACCATGCATGTGTTGGATCTGACACAGGAGCTGGCTTAGAGCAGGCAGTCAATAAGCTAAATTATTATTTTAGTGATGATCTCTAAAATTCTTAACAGGGGAAAAGTGGGCTGGGGGCAGCTGTGAAGGAAGAAGTAACAGCCTGAGTGAGCTTTGGGCTAAGTCAGGAAAGAAGTCCTGGGGAAGGTCCACATGTTCAGACATTTCAACTATTCCATTTGCTTTTGAAAAGGGCTTATTGGAAAAGAGATCTCTAATAAAACCCTCTTAGGGAACTTTATTTGTTTAAAGGCACCTCAAGTTTAAACTGGGTAGCTGAATGAAGAGTTTCCTCAAGACAGCAGTGCAGAAGGCATATACTAAGAAATCTGAAGGGGCTTGGGGCTTTCAGAAAGACCCCTCTTGGTGGGGCAGCCTCTCTGCAGCTCCCCAGGCAGTGTCACTTTTGGGATCCTGGGCCTCACCACCCCATTGAGAACATGGGAGTGCATGCTCTCAACACCTTTCTGAGACCTGATGGGAGGAGTGTCCCCTCACGTTTCCTGACCTCATGTTCTCTAATTATGGAGGTAGCCTGTAGACACCGATGGATCCAGGGTCATTGGGCTCAGGGGATGCCCTGGGCAGTCAGCTGGGATGGGCGTCTGAAGAACAGCAGGGATGTGCTAACAATGATGATGTTCTCGGGCCCTCTCATATTGCTTTAGTACTAAGAACAGACATCCTGCCTACATGGGGTTAATATTTGGAGCAGTATACCTGCAGTCTGCATGTTGGAAATCTTTGTTCGCTGGGACATGAACATATATTCACAGAAGTAAAACTTAAAACGCCATCCACCTGCTTCTCAAACATTTAACGTGATTGAAAGGTTCACCTGCCAATAGGTGGACTGACTCATGTGACCCTCAAATAAAAAATAGGCAACATATCCAGCTGACCCCAGACTGACATACACTGAGATAGGCAATAAGCTTTTGTTCTCATATTTAATGCCACCTCCATGGAACCAGGGCTGGCATTCAGGTCACACGTGGGGCCCTTTACATGACACTGTGTGCTGCCCAATTGCACCAGAACACTCTTTACCCAGCAGTGCTGACACATGTCCCCTTAAGTCAATTAGCCCTTCCTTCTGGACCGACTCATTTAAAAGGAACAATGAGGAAGAAGAGATGCTGGGAAGAAGGACAGGGTGGGGATGCCACTTCAGTATTCACTAAGATACTTTTTCTTTCTTTCTTTTAAAAACAAGAACAGGACAACAATCCCTGGTGGGACAGCTTACATTGGATGATGAGTTTCCGATGTTCATCGCGAGAGTCTTCCATGGTGTAAAGGGTTTGCTTGGTGATGCTGTTCAGGTCTACATTCCTCCAGTCTTCCAGCATTTGGAATGTGATGTCTGCACTGTGGATCACTGTTCGAGATGCCTATAATCCAATCAAGTCAACTCATTAGCTCATGGGTTGTTAAAACCCCTTCACTGTATTTCTTTTTATGCCTTGTTAATGCATCTGCTTATGGTATTTTGCAAACTACCTTGAAATTCCAGGAAATTCAATTTCAGGAAAGCACCAGAAGACTCCATAACTCAGAAGATGCAGACACTGTTTTCTCCTGTGGCTCTTTCCACACATGTCTTTTTCTCTACAAGCAACTACCAGGGTGGGCTGGGCCAGACCAAACCCTGCTGATTCCAGTCCCTTTGGTCTTGACCCCGTGGAACAATGGGATGAAGCCCAGAGATCTGTCAGCTTTCTGATGTAAGCCTGTGGGATGGGAGCTCTGTGCCGAATAATCCTTGTATCTCTAGTCCCTGAGAAGCTACAGGCCGGGATTTAGAAGTGTTCTTGCTACCCTAGGGCCTAACTTAATCCCAGATATTTCAAAGTGTATATTTTTCATATAAATACATTCTGAAGCAGTTTATGCTCTAGTTTTCCGTTTTTGCTTTTTTAAATGTAACTATAATGATTAAAACATATATGAATAATTAGATTGGAGGAAAAGGGAAACTATACCACCATACATCTCAGTAGTTTGTTAGTGGATGGAGGGATGTGTATAGTGTGTGAATAATTTTATATATATATATATGTGTGTGTGTGTGTGTGTGTGTGTATATATGTGTTTTTTTTTTTCTTTAAAGCTGTGGCTTTTTCATGGAACCCTCATTAGTGAACTTAAATTTATAAGTTGGAACAATACTTGGAACAATATCATCAAGTTGAAATAATATTGAGAAAAGAAAAATATATATCCAGGATCATTTCCTTTACTTGCATGTTTTCACAATGTCTTTTAATAAAATAAAAAAAAAGATTTAAAATACACAAAGATGGCCAGGCGCGGTGGCTCAAGCCTGTAATCCCAGCACTTTGGGAGGCTGAGACGGGCAGATCACGAGGTCAGGAGATCCAGACCATCCTGGCTAACACTGTGAAACCCCCTCTCTACTAAAAAGTACAAAAAACTAGCCGGGCGAGGTGGCGGGCGCCTGTAGTCCCAGCTACTCGGGAGGCTGAGGCAGGAGAATGGCGTAAACCCGGGAGGCGGAGCTTGCAGTGAGCTGAGATCTGGCCACTGCACTCCAGCCCGGGTGACAGAGTGAGACTCCGTCTCAAAAAAAAAAAAAAAAATACACAAAGACATTGTCAAGTCTCCTAATGCTTGTAAATTCCTAGGCAAAGGTAAATACTGACAACCCTTTGTTGTACCCAGACCATCCAAGCACAAGTAAAATCTGAGTTAAATAATTGGAGAACTCTTTAAAGGTCACGAAGGTGTAGAATATATGAGTGAGGTGAATCTCTAATGATCGGCGTAGAATATATGAGTTAGGTGAGTCTCTAAGGATAATGAAAACAACTGAATAGAAAAGTAAGGTGTCCTGGATTCAAACATAACCTAGTTCAAATCCTGGCCTTGTTGCTGACCAGCTGATTGATTTCAGGTGGGCAAGTAGATTAACCTCAGCCTCCTAATCTATAAAATGGAGATACATTAGTACCTACCTTTTTTGTTTTTTTCTTTCCTGAGCATGTTCCTTCAGAGATGCATTGTGAGCCACTTTATTACAATGAAATGAACTGTTTACCAAAGAGTGAATTCTGTAAGCAAGTGTTTAGAATGCGCTATTTTTTTTATTTTTATTTTTTGAGATGGAGTTTCACTCTTGTTGCCCAGCCTGGAGTACAGTAGCACGATCTTGGCTCACTGCAACCTCTGCCTCCCAGGTTCAAGTGATTCTCCTGCCTCAGCCTCCCTAGTAGCTGGGCTTATAGGTGCATGCTGCCACACCCAGCTAATTTTTTTTATATTTTTGGTAGAGACAGCGTTTCGATACATTGGCGAGGCTGGTCTTGAACTCCTGACCTCAAGTGATCTGCCCACCTAGGCCTCCCAAAGTGCTGGGATTGCTGGCCTGAGCCACCGCGCCCCCCCTAGAACATGCTTTTTGATGGTGTCTCTTACCATCGTGTTTAGGGCCTTAGTGCTTACCTCTTAAAGAAGGGCTGCTGGTGAGGATTCCTTGAGATAGTGTTTGAAAAACAGAGTGCATAGTGCAGGGAGCTCAATAAAAGTGGCTACTGTTGTTCAGATCGCTTCTCTTTCAGTGACTGTGTTGACACCTCAAGGCCTTTGCACATGGTGTTCTTGCTGGCTGGAACATTCTTCTCCCTCCTTGCCCCAGCAGCCCCACTATGATGTATGCCCCAGCTTAAATGTCACACCCATGGAAAGGCCATCTCTGACCACCTATTTCCATTCTGTTTCTTTCATCACATTTAACACTTTTGTTTTCCTGCTGAGGGCAAATACCACTAAGCACAGTATTGGGCACACAGTAGCCACCCAAAAGATTTTGTAAAGTGAGTGGTTGAGATAGGAATGCCAAGTGCTTACTTGCCTGGTATATCTGAAAGAGCCTGGACGTGCAAATCTTGGGTCTAAATATTTGAGGTGAGTCTTCAGTTGGACGTTGTTTAGTCTGACTTGCTGTGTGGGTGTGTTTAGGAAAGCTCACTGGGATGTTAGCTGGTGTTTTGTTCCCAGTCTTAACCCTAGTCCTCTGTCTGATCTGGGAATGTGTCTGAAAGTTGTCCAGTAGAGATGGAAAGGGGGCATTTGCTGATTAAATTACATGCTGTGTTTGTGCGGAAGGTGGAGAGGGAACGTGTGGGCACCCCCATGCTTGTGCAACACGTGGCTATAGGCATGGGTGTGGATGCTTTTATCTACATGTGCATTAAAGGGACAAAGTCCTCTCTAAATTATCTGATCCCCAGAGGGAGGCACCAAAACCACGTCTAGTTCCCTGATATGACCCAAGAGCCACTCTTCCAAGCTGGAAGAAAAGAACCAGAGGGCCAGGCTGGCATAGCATCCTCAGAAATAAGGCAATGTTTCTTTGTTAGGCCAATATTAATTTTCTTCCCTGAATCCCATTAATCTGTCAGGCTCTGCACCGTCACCAGAACAATGCCCAGGTGTAGCCTCTGTAACAGCCTGCATGAATCTGGAAGAATTTCCCTCTGGTCTCCAAATCAACCCCTGTGCTGTCCATGCCAGGGGCAGGACAGGAGCAGGGAGGTATATGTGGCTGTTGTGTTATACTTTCTGGTTCCTGACCTGGGGCCCTCCTTCAGGCCACTCTAACTAGAAACCCCTCCCTCCCATCTTGACCTTGAACCCACCCAGAACCAACAGCACCTTAAAGGAGAGGCTGCAAATAGAAACACAGGAAGGGTGCAGGCAGGTGACATTCAGGAGTGAGGTGGGCCAAGTGTGACAGAGTTGGTGGAATGAGGATAGTGGCCACTGTGGAGAAGGTTGGCCCAACAGCTGACAGCTGCCTGGGGAAACGGGGCTCTGGGAGCAAGTTGTCAGCTCTTGAAGGTTTAGCTGTCATCTCCCAGTTCCAACTGTTAGTGACCATGTGAAAAAATCGTTTTGAACATATTCAAGCCAAACAACAATAACCCCACACATCTGAGGGCCAGATTTGGCCTGTGGCCACTGGTTTGCCACCTCTGCTGTAAGGTCATTAATATTTTAATGTAATGTTAATTGGTTGCCTTAACAGACTTAGAGTCCCTTCATTAAAGTGCAAAATTAATAGAAATGTAGTTATGTGCCATCAAGCTATAACTACAGAGTAGGTAGGGGCATGGAGGGGGATCTTCCACTTCTGCTTAATACACTTATAGTTTTAAATGTTTTTGATAGCAAGCATATGTCACTTTCATGCTAAAAATAATGCAGATCTGGGAAAAAACTGAACAAAATTGGGCAAATATTGAATATATTATGTGACTTTGAACTCCGATGATACAACAAACAAATCATCCTCTTAATCTGTTCGAGTCATTTGGTTCAACCACTACATACGTTTTGGGCTGGATAATTAAGAGAAACACAGAACTGTGGACCTAGAACATATCTGAAATGTTAAGGGGCAACTGATATCAGAAATTATTTTGTATATTAGTTGAAACTATTTAGTTATTGGCTAATGTTTTCATTCCTTATCTGCAGAAATTAATAGAGAGTGCCCTGGTAACCTGAAAGATCCTGCAGGAAGTTGGTTTTGCGAATTTGCCCCCTCATTTGCAATGACTCAGCAGTGGTTAAAACACATAGCGCAGGACAGCTACCTGGCAGAGATGATTTAGTGATGTTTGCCGTCTCAGAATTTGGGAGAACCTTCTCGACACTGCAAAGGGAAAAGAATTAGTTTGAAATATTTGCAAGCTTTATGATTCTAACTTGGATTTTCCAGGGGCAGATTTCAAAACGTAGGCTGCTTATTTTGCCTACATTTGTCTCACTGCCCAATCCCATTTTATATACCCACTGGCAAAACCCTGCACTTGGTTCTTTGTTCTCCCATGTGAGCTTCAACAACTATTTCCTAACGGTGACATTCGGGGTACATATTTCAAAGTCATGCACACGATACACTCGCAGGTGTGAGAAATGGTGGCGTCAGTCAACCGTGAGTAAAAGCAATTATTGTCTTCATTTCGCTAATTGCAAGTTCAATCACTTCTCCCCATAAATAATTGCAGGAATCAAGTGGAAGCTTTGAAGAAGTCCCTTTAAAAAGTAGTATGTCTAATAGTAAATCCTGATTGAGCCTCAGCAGTGTGTGGGGCTAGGAGGTGCTTCTGGGATGGAACCTGGCTTTGCATTCATAATCTGTCCTTTTTATCAAATGATCTCCATGACCTATTTGCATGTTTCGATGATGACTGCAGCTAGGAAAAGGTCTTGTTTGCTACACTGACATAATAGGCTAATAATTTGAAGTAGGGTGATCTTATATCTGTGGATTTCAACGCAGACGAGACATGTGCTTGCCCTAGCTCTTCATTCTTACAGAGTTGTTGGAGTGGGGCTTGTTTCCACCCCTTGCACATTCTCAAAATACACTCCCAGGCTGGGCTCCCTGGGAAGAACAGCCTCCGCCTGACACACACAGGTGGAAGGTCCAACAAACCTCGCCGCCAACTTTGAACGGGTTTGTTTTGTCGGCATAATTAAAATGGGTGCGGGGGCATTCTTCTTGGTAATTTCTGAACTGGTCAAGTAATAGTCAGAAATTTCCCTAGGATTATTCTAATTTGTACTCGGAGCTGGCTTGATTTGAAAAAATAAGGTGTGGGGTGGAGGAGTGGGGGTGGGAGGGGGCAGATGGGAGGCTTCTAATTTTCCAGGCTGATCAATCGTTAATCCTTCTCCTTAATTACTTTTTCTTTAACTTTGTGATGTGGAATTTAGTGCTCATGAAAAGAAAAGAGCTGAAAGCCATGAAATAAAGCGGGCTTTATCAATAGGTGATGGCCACTGCAGGCAACCTCAAAGCGCGTCTGAAAGGGCTCCCTTTGCCTGTGGAGAGAGGGTAATTTGATCGCCTTCATTTTGCTCACTGGCACTTATTTCGGGCAAGAATAGCAAGCTGTTGTATTCAAATGGGGCTTTAAAAATGTATATTTTAAAACTTTGTTTTGCTGAAAATCATTTCATCTTTAATAGCAACAAACAAACCGTACATGAGTCTCCCCTCAAGTACAGGCAGATTGAAACAGAAAAACAAAACTAATGCTGGGAAATGGGTGCCAACACTCAGCAAAGAAAGGGTTCACGGTCTCAATCCCTTTATGAGAAATATTAATTTGGCTTTCTAATTAGGCAGAGAATGAGTGAAGCCCTTAAGCTGTTCCCTCTCTCCTGCTACCACCATTTTATGGGCAGGAACTTCAAGGAAATCTCAGACCTGAGTTTGATTCCTGGCCCCTACTTACAGCTGTGTGGCTGCGTGGCTTTGGGGGAACTTTCTTTGCCTCTCAGAGCCTTATCTGTAGAATAGAGATACTACTTCCTACATCACAGAGGCAGCATGAGGATTAAATGAGATAAGGAGGATGGTGGTGGTGAGCAGAAACTTTGGTGTCAGACCTGGGAGAAAATCCTGTCTCTGCACTACCTCTCTAAGCTTGATTCCTCTTCTGTAAAGGAAGAAGTTTGCCACCTATAATAAACATTTTATGAGGATTAAATATGTGTATATACATAATTAGTATAATACCTGGTGCTTTATAGTCAACCAGTAAACAATAGCTGCTGCTACTATTGTTATTAACAACTTACGTAAAATATTTGGCACTAAAATGTAATTCTCTCCTCCCTTTCACTCCCAACTCAGTACTTACATTCGAACTTGATGTTTCGCAAGTTTTCTGGGAGGTCGTGGAGAGCCACTTTTAGCCACTCATCCAGTTGCTTGGCAAACTTTCGAATCACCTGAGTTAAGCTAGAAAGAGAAACAATGAGTTTTAAGTGCTGCACATGTTGCTCAGTTCCTCCCACAGTCCCCTAGAGGGTTTTATTTCCCCTAATCATGTTTGGGCTGCTACCAATAGGTGCCATTTGTAAGAGCAACCTCAGAGACAGTGCCAACAGCCCAAGCCCTGCGGAGAGCTGGTGGGTCTGGGAAGGGCACGAACAGAATGTACTCTGCTGGTCACTGATGCCCGCTGCAAGGCTTGGTGGCATCCAGAACTAGTTAGATGCAAGCAAAACATGCTCCTTCATGCTTTTGAAGAGCTTGTGTGAGGGGTGAAGACAGTGGGCCGTGGGTCTAAGAAAGCCCAGTCTTGTCCGATCCTCCCAGGCAGGCAGGAACCCCGTTTGCAACATAACTGCCATGCCTGCTCACCCAGCTTACCAAACTGCTTGCCATTTGGTGGGAACTGGGAAGCAACAGCATACTTTTAAATTAGCAAACAACCTTGATATGAGCCTTGAAACCATATTAGATTCCAAGAGTCAAAGACAGTATTGGAACAGGAGGCAGGAGGGAACTGGAGAGGTGAAGCACTGAGCAGGGCAGTAGGTTGCAATAAGATGGGAATCTGGAGTTGAGAAGACACTGGGCACCATTTTCTGGCTCTTGCTATCAAAGCCATCTGCTCACAGGCCTAGGTTCGTTCTCCACGAAGTCCTCCTTGGTTGTGCCAGATATAGGGACATCTACCCTGTTGACCATCCACACCATCCTTGCCTTCCACCAACACCACCTAGCCTGCTGCCCTGGTTCAGCCTTTTGTCCACTGTCTCCTGTCAGACACAAAATCACCAACCTCCACCCTGCTGGGAAACCCCATTTCTCCCTGGTCACTCATTCTTTCCTTTCTCATAGCTATCTCCAACCTTCTTCAAGACCCTTATGCCTCCAATTCCCCAAATCTCCCCTCCCTGCCAGTGGGTGGAATCACCTCCCACTTCTCAGGGGGAAAAAAAAACCAGAAAAACACAGAGGAAGGATGTCATCAACACTCAGCTACCTGCCTGGTTCATCTCTTCCTCCCTAATAGAATCCAGGAGCGATCCCTCCTCTTGCCATCCCCTGCTGCTTTCTCAGGAATTGTACATTGCTGACGGTCCCTTCTCCTGTATATTCAGCTTTTTCTTCTCTACTAGATCATTCTGCTCATCTGTTTTTTTAGGGGACAGTCTTGCTCTGTTGCCCAGGCTGAAGTGCAATGGCACAATCTCAGCTCGCTGCAACCTCCGCCTCCCAGGTTCAAGTGATTCTCGCCAGACACACGCCACCACACTCAGCTAATTTTTTGTCTTTTTAGTAGAGATGGGCTTTTGCCATGTGGCCAGGCTGGTCTCGAACTCCTGATCTCAAGTGATCCGCCCTCCTCGGCCTCCCAAAGCACTGGGATTACAGGCGTGAGCCACTATGCCCAGTCCTGCTCATTATTTTAATGCATTTAAGAATGTCTCACTTTAAAAACAACAAAAACCTCTTTATTTCCTCCACTCTATTCCCTCAAGCCACTGCCCTTTCTCCCACATCACAGACAGACTTCTTCAAAGTGCTGCCCAATTCTTTGCCTCATTTCCTTCACCTCCCATTCCCTCCTCACCTCACTCCTGACCTCAGCCTAAACAGCCCCCATGCATGATTCCAAACCCAGTGGACTTGTCATGGTTCTCATCTGCTTAACATCTTAGTGGTATTCGATTCTGTCACCTGCACCCTCCTTTTGGAAACACTCACTTCCCTTGGCTTCTGTGATCCCTCCTTCTGGCTGCTCCTCCCCAGTCACAGAACTCCTGCCCTCTGCCTGGTCAGCACGTCTTCCAGTTCTTCATGTCTAGTCCTGGGCTCTCATCTCACAAAGCTTTCTTCCTTCCCCGGGTAGTTTCTCCAGGCCCACAGATTCACTGAATCTGTGAATTTCCCGTCTGTGCAGATTCACCGTCTGCACTTACTTTTGCACCTCCGGCCCAGAGGTCTCCAAGCTGAACTCGTGATTTCCCCCTTGGACCTGCTTCTTTTCTTGTATCCTCTATTTCAGTATGAACTCTATTTTTCATCATTTTATTTTTATTGATAACTTTTTTATTTTCAAGAATTTCAAACATACTCCAAGACAGATAGTATAATAAACCTCCAAGGACCCATGACCCAGCTTCAACAATTGACATCATTTTTGCCAGTTTAATAGATTATATTCCACTTTTTCTTTTCTGGAGTGTTTGGAACAAATCTAAGATGTCATTTAACCCCTAAAAACTGAGTGTGCATTTCTCATTGGCAAGGTTTAAATACGTATGTGTACATGTATACACACACATGCACACAATGTGTGTGCAGCATTTAAATCCTCCATGCCATTAGTTTATCTAACAGAATGAACAGTAATTCCTTAATATCATCTACAGGCCAGTCTGCATTCAGATTTCTGTATTTCTCCCACAGATGTTTAGTTTGTTTGAATTAGGATCCAAACAAGGTCCACACATTGCATGAAAGATATAACATTGCCCTGTTCTGTTTCTTAAATCTTTTTCCCCCCTATTTTGTGCCATTTATTTATTGGCAACATCATGGTATTTGTTCCCTGGAATGTCCTACACTCTGATTTGGTTGAGTTCTGTCTTGTAGTGTCATATAGTCTATCCATCTATCCTGTCTGCTTCTAAAGACTTGATTAAATTCAGTTACAATTTCTTTAGGCAAGTATCTAGTTTTGCATACACTATTTTGGACATAGTCTCTCTTTCCGTTTACCACATATTACAGATTTTGCTTCCAAATTACTTCCAAAGCACAGCCACGTCTCTCCCTTTTCTCCCTAGTTCAGGCTGCCGTCAACTCTCATCCGGACTTATAGTAGCTTCCCGAGTCCATCCTGCCCTGCTCACCTTCCCACCTCCACTCTATCTTCCACATTGTGAGAGGGACATTTCCAAAACACCTGTAATTCTGATTAAAACTCCTCAATGCTTTCACATCATTCTTAGGATAAAAACCCCAGTTCTTGCTGCAGCCCCCAAGGCCCCACCTTGCACCTTCTCCCTTTCTCCTCATTCTGCACCTCTGGCCTCCAGTTGGTCCTCTCCCCTCAGGGCCTTCACCCCTGGTATCCTTTCAGCCAAGAGCATCTCTTCCCTCTTCACCTGCTCAGTTCCTTGTTATTCAGCTAATCTCAGACTAGGTGTTACTTCTGTATGCAAACCTTCTCCGAAGCCCCCAGACCAGGTCAGCACTCCTGATGATTCCTCTTGAACAGCCATGTAGTTATGACAGTTTGTTGTTATATACCACCTTGTGTGATTATCTGATCATTGTACATCTTTCTCACTGTACCCTCCATGCAGAGGGCAGGGACTATGTCCATTTTGCTTATCACTGTATCCTCAGTACCTAGCATAGTGCCAGACACAAAGTAGGCACATAAGAAATGCTTGTTAAGTGAAATGTAAGAATTAATGGCTCTCCATCCCCAGATGGACAACGGGCCTTGTCCTAACTGCCCCCCTCCCTACCCTCCTTATCTCTGGCTGCAGCTCCTCCCACTGTCCCCCCAGCTTACTCCATCCCCACAGCACTAGCCTCCATTCAGTTTCTCCAACACTCTAGGCCCTTGCTTACCTCACCAGGACCTTTGCACTTGCCATCCCTTCTGCCTGAAAGCTCTTGCCCCAGATAGCAGCTCACTTGATCACCTGATCTAAGAGATGCCTTCCTAAGCCTCAATTGACTCCATCTCCTGCAGCATCTATGCCTTCTTGACATACTGTCCTCTGTGGGTGTATACCTGCAGTCCGACCTCCTTGCTCTGCTTTCCCTCCACCTCTCTCCTTCCCTAGGCTGGGATGCCAGGGTGTGTCCTCCACTTCTAGGGACATACTTTTCCTCCCTCTTATGCAGGTGGTTGCCAAGTCTACAGCTCCAACTTCAGCCCTTCTCCTACATTTTACATCCACACTCATAGCTCCCTGAATGACCATCAGTGGTGATGCTAGTAAAACTGCAACAATGGTGATAACAGCAGTTACCTTTTAATGAGTGCAATGTGCCAAGCTACTAAACACTTTGCATGTACTTTCTTAATTAATCCTCACCTCAGCCCTAGAAATACATACTGTTGTTAGTTCCAACAGAGAGGTGAGAAATCGAGGCTCACAAAAGTTATTTTACTTGTCCAAAGAGATGCAGCAAGTGGTAGAGCCAGGAGTCAAGCCTAGGTCTATCTGACCTATAACCGCTGTCCTACTCCACTTTGATGAAAGTACCACATCGTGCACTTTGACGTGCCTTGGATATGCTCCCCATATCCAGTGCCCTCTGTTTTTCTGTTCAGTGTTGCTATTCCGTTGGCATTTCAGGCTTGGTCCTCAGTCTTTTCTTTGCCTCTTTGACTTCTCCTTCCTGCCCATACCACACACGCACACACACACATGCACACACACACACACACACACACTTTCTTACTTTAGCTAACCCAATTGTTATTAACAACCACTGTGCCAAGATTACTTGGAAGAAGTGAAAAACCCCAGTTTGAGAATGATTTCCCTTTCCTGTAAATGGGAGTGTATGATCCATGGTTATCTCTGTAATAGTGCATTTTTATTCCCCTGAATTTCAATATGCTCTTCTGAGTTGGAAAGGAAGGGATGGGTCTGAGCTAGGGGGTGGGGAGCTGTGCCTCAGCCTGGGCCTGCCCAGGGTCATGAGTGAGAACTTCTAGTGCCAATTCTTATTTCCATGATGCCAAGCACAGGGCTTGGTACAGAAAAGGCACTCAAACAAGTTTGAGGGATGAAGGAGTATATAAAACTGAAAAGTCAGCTCTCAGTTGGAGCCTGATCTTTTGAATAAATTTGTCTTCCTGATTTAAGGAAAAAGGCACTTGATTTGTAAGCCAAAGATTGCAGTGGTAATTATGTAACCACGTAATTTTTAACAGCCTCCTTTGGCAGACTGTAACTCAGAGAGGGCAGGGAGGGTGCTTATCTTATGTAGTGCTGTATTCTAGGACCTAGCATAGTCCCTAGCACATTGTAGTAATCAATAAACATTTGTTTAATGAATGAATGAACATCTGTGGTTTTCTTGAATGAATATTTGAGTCCTGACCATTTCATTTATTTGCAGGTGAAGGTAGACAAGTCATTCCAGCCCTTTTTTTTTTTTTTTTTTTTTGAGACAGGGTCTTGCTCTGTCACCCAGGTTGGAGTACAGTGGTGCAATCTCAGCTCACTGCAACCTCCGCCTCCTGGATTCAAGTGATTCTTGTGCCTCAGCCACCCAAATAGCTAGGATTACAGGTGCCCACTACCATGCCCAGTTAATTTTTGTATTTTTCATAAGACAGGGTTTCGATACGTTGGCCAGGCTGTTCTCAAACTCCTGGCCTCAAGTGATTCATCGCCTGGGCCTCCCAAAGTGCTGGGATTACAGGCATGAGCCACCATGCCAGGCCCTCATTTCAGCTTTTAAACTTTAACCTCCACATCTGTAAAAATAAGTCAATTATAGATAGGAAGGGAGGGGTTAACATTTCATTTGTACCCCACAAACTGCTTTGCAATAAACAGCAAATGCCATGTGTGTATGTGTGTGTTTAATTCCTATAAAGCATTATTAAAAATATGTGAATCTTCCTTATAAAGATGGGTTTTATTAAATCCTCAGAAGATACCTTTGTGGTACAAAATATAAGTGGAGATTTAGCCTCAGTTTGCTTGATCAGTGCCTGAGAAAGATTTTAATAACACAAAGCCCTAAATGGCTCCTACATATCTAATATAGACATACACATATTATTATAAAAATTGAAATTTGGTCTTAATGTAGAACATTTGAATAATGCAGAAAAGGATGAGACTAAAATTTGGCCATAATCCCCTCTGGAGGTAACCTTTGTTAGCCTATTTGGGTGTATTTCTGTTCCATCTACAATGTGGAAAGCTGGAAAGAGCATCACTCCCGCCATAACAAGAAAAAGCCAGATAATCTACAAAATTACAACTTTTCTTTAAACCATTGGAGAGCTGAGGTCACAATCACGTAGCCTGGAATTTATGGAAAGAAAGGCACCTCCAGTGAGAGAAGGACTTGGGGACTGGCTCACTTGCAATAGAGAGAAGAAAGCAGGGTGTTACATACAAGTGGGTGAAATAAATTTTGCTAACAGTTTTAACAAATAGCTAACAGACCAATATGAACTACCATGAGAGTACAGAACTCTTGGAATGACAGATGCAAGGGAAGTTCACATCTATTTGCAAGCCCTTCTGCACAGGCCTCATCAGGTGTTCATGAGGAAGACTGGGGACAGGACAGGAGGACAGAAGAAGCCTTTCTGAGAGGTATATGTTTGGAGGAAGGGAACAGCTGTTGCAGTGGAAAAAGCATGAAGTTCCACCAAGACCTTTCTCCCTTATGGATCAAAAGCCTCAGTTGACTAGGGGAAGAGCAGAAAACACTGTTGATCCCAGGGAATAGGGAAGACCCATTGTAGGTGGGGGAAAGATGAAAAGAGAAAGCTCTCTAACCCTGCTGGAAACCACCAGGGGCTCAGATCACTAGAGATATGTCTCTGCAATGAATCAAGATCACTGAGTGCCCAACTCTGAGGTCCAAAGCACAGGGCTTGCTTAAGACCGAAACAGGGCTAAATAAAAGAGAACCCACTTCCCCACTTTTCAGCTCCAATCAGGCTAACAAGCACCAAGTCTTAAGCAACTGTGTGCATAGGGACGGCCTAAAGGTAAAGGAGCAGGTACATTAGGGGAAACAACCCAACAAATCTCCAACTTAAGCACAAAGTACCCCAGAATAATTTAAATCTGGTGCTACACTAAAGGTAACCATAGGAACAACAAAACCCAAATGCAATGAAGTCCCAAATAGACTGCCTCAATTCATATTCAGGAACCTAGGGGAAGAGGCGTGCCCATTTCCAGGCATAAGTATTATTTATCCCAGTCTCTACTCTTCTACATACTGTTTGGCAGCCAATAAAAATTATGAGATAAACAGAAAATTAAGAAATAGAACCTACTGTCAAGAAACAAAACAATCAACATAACCAGACTATCAGACAGGTAGTTTAAAATTTAAAATAACTATGATTAATGTGTCAAAGGCTCTAATGGAAAAAGTAAAGAAGCATGAACAGAGGAGGAATTTCAGAAGAACACATAAATAATTCCTATTTATATAAGAATTATATAGGAATATATTTATATAGGAATATATATAGGAATATAGGATATATAATATATTATAATATATTAATAATTCATGTGATAATAATAATTATTAGAGACAGGATCTTTGCTCTGTCATCCAGCCTGGGTCATGATGCACTGTAACCTCAAATTTCTGGGCTCAAGTAATCTTCCCGCCTGAGTATCTTTAGGGGCTAGACTATAGGCACGAGCTACTCTACCCAGCTAATTTTTTTTGTAGAGACAGGATCTTGCTATGTTGTCTAGGCTACCCTCAAGTGATCCTTCTGCCTCCGTCTCCCAAAGCACTGGGATTACAAGTGTGAGCCACACTGCACTCAGCCAGAACACAGAAATTACTTTTAAAAGAATTGTAATATTAGAAATAGACATAAAAACAAAGTACAGTAATGGAGATAAAGAATGTCTTCAATAGTCTCATTAGTAGCATTGACATAGCAAAAGAAAGAATCAGTGAACCTGAAGATACGTCAATAAAAATTACTCCATCTAAAACACAAAGAGAAAAATGAGTAGAGAACAAGCAAAATCAAGAATCCGGGAGTTGTGGGACAGTATCAAATGGCCTAACATACTTGTAATTGAAATACCAGGAGGAGAAAAAAGAGAGAAAGCAGAGAAGAAGATAATGGATGGGTATTTTCCAAAAATAATGAAATACGTCAAAGCACAGATCCAAGAAGCTCAGAAAACCTCAAGCAGGATTGAAAACAACACAAAGCATTGAGATACATCATGGTTGAACAGCTGAAAACCAAAGATAGAGACTGAAAAACCAAAGACAGAGAAAGTCTTGAAGGCATCCGAGGAAAAAAGGCACACTGCCTACAGAGGAGCAAAGATGCACAAAAAACAAACATGCAAGCCAAAAACAATGGAGTGAAATGCTTAAAATGCCAAAAGTGAAAAACTTGTTAATTCAGAATACCATACCCAGTGAAAGTAGTTTTCAAATTGAAAGAGAAATAAAGACTTCTTCGGACAGAGAAAAATAATTTGTTACCACTAGACCAGCAATATGAGAAACATTAAAGAAAATTTTGCAGGCAGAGGACTGTGATTACATACCCAACTCATATATTACACAGATGAGTTGGACATACATAAAGAAATGAAGATTAGGAATCATGCGAATGAAAGCAGATATAAAATATTTTTTCATATCGTTAATCATTCTCAAAGATAGTTATCTAAAGCAAAAATAGTTATAATGTTTTAGGAGTTTATAGCATATACAAAAACAAAATCTATGACAACAATAGCATAAAAAATGGGAGTACAAATTGGGAGTATAGTGTTGTTAAGATTCTTATACTACATGTGAAGCAGTATAATATTATTTGAGGGTATATTATAATTAAAGATATGCAAACAAAATAACTAGTAAAAATTTTTTTTAAAGAGGTATTTTTAAAAAGACAATCATGGCCAGGCATGGTAGCTCACACCTGTAATCCCAACACTTTGGGAGACTGAGGCAGGAGGATCCCTTGAGCCCAGGAGTTCAAGCCAACCTAGGAAACACGGCAAGACCCCATCTCTATGTAAAAGTAAAAAATTAGCCAGGCTTAGTGGCACATGCCTGTAATTCCAGCTACTCAGGAGACCGAGATGGGAGGATTGCTTGAGCCTAGGATATTGAGTCTGGAGTGAGCCGTGTTTGTGCCACTGTATTCCAGCTGGAGCCTGGGTGACAGAGTGAGACCTTGTCTCAGAGGGGGGAAAAAAAGCCAGCCATGGAGATAAATGGGATGATGAAAATAATTAACACAAAATTAGACAAAAAAAGAGGAATAAAGGAGCAAAAACTGATGAAACTAATAGAAAACAACTAGGAAGAGGGAAGATCTTAATTGAACTATATATTTAATTACATGAAATATAAAGATCTACGCATACTATACCAACTAAAAAGGAAAATTGCCAGACAATAAAAAAGAAAGACCTCCCTCTATGTTTGTATGTTGGCTATAAGAAATCTACTTCAAATATAAAGACAAATTAACAGGGTGGGAAAAAATGTCATGCAAACACTAATTAAAAAAAAAAAACCTGGAGTTAGCTATATTAAACAGACAAAGTAAACTTCTGAACAAGAAATATTATGAAAGATAAAAAAAGACATTATGAAAAGAAGTCAATTCACCAATAAGACATAACAGTTCTAATTTGTATGCGTTTAACAAGAGAGCTTCAAAATACATGAAGCAAAAATGTATAGAAACAGACAAATTCACAATTAGAGCTGGAGGTGTCTATACTTCTCTATTGCTAATCAGTAGAACAAATCGACAGAAAATCAGTAAAGACAAAGAAAATTGAAACAACACTATCAATTAAATTGACCTAGTTGACAATTAACCTAATGATACCAGAATATATAGCTTTTTCAGGTGCACCTAGAACATTCACCAACATAGGCCACATTCTGGAGCATTAAACAAGTATCAACTTAAAATAATTGATATAAAACTATGTATATAATATGACCAGAAGGGAATTAAACTAGAAATTATGAATAGGAAGATATCTTGAAAATCCCCAAATATTTAGAAATTAAACAGTTTACTACTGAATACCCCGTAGATCAAAGAGGAATTCACAGGAGAAAGTAGAAAATATTTTGAATTGAATTAAAAAGAAAACCCAACATATCAAAATTTGTGGGTGCAGCTAAGTAGAGATTAGAATAAAATTTGTAGCATTAAATGCTTTCATTGGGAAAGTAGAAAGATTTATAATCAACGACCTAAGCTTTCACTTAAAGAAATTAAAAAAAGAAGAGCAAAATAAACCCAAAGCAAGCACAAAAAGGGAGGAATAAAGATAAAAAACAGAAGTCAATAAAATTGAAAACAGAAAACAAGAAACCAGACAAACCAAAAGCTATTTTTTGAGATCAATAACATTGATAAATTTCTAGTCACACTGACGAAGAAAAAGGAAAGAAAACACAAATTACCTACATCAGGAGTGAGAAAGGACACATCACTACAGAGCCTACAGATATTAAAATGATAAGAAAATATTATGAATTTTAAAAATTTAGATAAAATTCTACACTAACTCCTTCAAAAAAAAAAAGAGAGGGAACATTTTTCAACTCATTTATGAGGCCAAGTTTCCTCTGATATCTAAATAAGAGAAAGACATTATGAAAACTAAAGATGAATAACTTTCATTATTGATCAAATAACTTTGATAACTATAAAACCCTCTGAACAAAATATTAACAATTCAGATCTAGCAATATATTTTTTAAAAATTTATGACCACCAGCCTAGGCTGTATAGTGAGACCCTATCTCTAAAAAAAAAAATTTTTTTTTAAAATTAGCCAGGTCCCGTGGTACATGCCTATAGTTCTAGCTACTCCGCAGGCTGGGGCAGGAGGATCACTTGAACCCAGGAGTTGGAGGCGGCAGTGAGCAGTGATCAATGATTGCACCACTGCACTCCAGCCCGGGCAACAGAACAGACCTCATCTTAAAAAAAAATAATTGGCCAGGTGTGGGGGCTCATGCCTGTAATCCCAGCACATTGGGAGGGTGAGGCGGGTGGATCACCTGAGGTCAGGAGTTCGAGACCAGCCTGGCCAACATGGTGAAACCCCATCTCTACTAAAAATACAAAAAATAAGTCGGGCATGGTGGTACATGCCTGTAATCTCAGCTATTTGGGAGGCTTAGGCAGGAGAATCACTTGAACCCGGGAGGCAGAGGTTGCAGTGAACCAAGACTATGCCATTGCACTCGAGCCTGGGCAACAAGAGCGAAATTCCATCTCAATAATAATAATAATAATAATAGTAGTACACAAAAAACACACATTCAACCTGATATTAAAAACCTGTAGCTGGCATTGTATTTTATAGTAAATACTGAATGCTTTCCCCTTAAGGTCAGGGAAAATGCAAAGATGTCCACCCTTGCCTAGGCTAGGACATCATCCTAAAGATTTCAGCCAGTGCAATAAGACAGGGGTGGGGAAAAGGTATACAGGCTGAAAATCACACACACACACACACAGAGCAGGAAGCACTGTGAAGGTGGAGGCAGAGATTAGAGTGATGCGTCTGCAAGCCAAGAAACACCAAGGATTGCTGGCAACACCGGAAGCAGAACACAGGCATGGCATATATTTTTCCTCAGAGCCTCAGTAAGGAACCAGCCCTGCCAATGCTTGATTTGGGACTTCTGGCCTCCATAAGTGTGGGAGAATACCTTTTCTGTTATTTTAAGTCACCCTGCCAGTTTGTGGTAATTTGTTACAGTAGTCACAGGAAACTAATACACTTCACCATGTTTAAAAAAAAAAAAAAGGTAAATGAAATGTCATTCATCACAGTGTTGTTTGTAGTAGGACAAAACTGGAAATATCAAGAGAATCGACTAAATGCAAGATGGTGGAACCCTATACAGTTGTGAAAAAGAAAAAAGCTCCTTATAGATGGATGTGGAATGTGCTTTGTAACAGTCCCCACAGGAAGGAGTGCCACTGTAAATGGGTGGGTTTATCTACAAGGGACATGTTACAAAGGTGTGGACAGGGGTAGAGGAACTGTAAGGGAGACTGCTGCAACCTAAGGCTCAGACCACAGGCTCTTGTCCACCCTGTGCCCAAGGACAGCCTGGAAAGTTGCCTGGAAGGGAACACAGCCCAGTGAAGGAACCCAGCCAGCCTGACACAATCTCACAGGGAGGGGGCCAGATAATCCATCTCCTGACTTCACTCTCCTCCCTCCATCCCTCCCTGAGAAGCACCCTGTGTGGTGGCCCATGCTATCAGCATATGCCCCACCCCCAACCCCAGCAGAAGGTAGCATGAAGTGTGGAGAGTGCATCTGGAGGGGCATGGAAGCTGTCCAGCATAAACTTCAAGGTTAAGTTGTTTTGTTTTACAGCAAAGCACAGAACAGTATATAGTGTATGTCACCATTTCAGTAAGAAAAACAGTATATTATAGGTATTGATTACATGTGCATATCAGATCTGGTCAGACTCCAAGAAAATGATTCTATCTGATGTTCTGGGAATGGACTGGGTTGTCTGGGGAACAGGAGTCTGGTGGGGAGATTGCTTACTGTACACCATCTTATACCTTTGAATTTTAAGCCACACAAATGGTTCAAAATATTAACAGTTTATTTATATTCCAAAATATAAATAAACATTAATATTTAAGAGTTCAATATTAATGGTCTTTGCAAGGGAGGCCTGTGGACAGTGCATGATTATAATCAGTACAGGAGAAGCCGAACAGTCCGTTCTGTGGACCAGCCATGAAGGAAGACAAGAATAAGCATGCCCACCTGTCAGGTAATGCCTGCAGCACAGTGGGCATCAGCACCCCGGAGATAGCTTTGTAGAGGATGGAGTCACACACGCCGACAATGTTCACCACTGTGGAGGAGCCCAGCACAGGCAGCATGTGGGGCGGCATTCCTTGCCAAAAGTGCAGAAGGAAACTTTGAACCTGTATTGACCCACAGAGAGAAGAACCATGAGGTTACCCAGGGCCCTCCCAACAGAAACTTGGGACTCCACCAAGGCCAACCCAGTCTACAACGCTGTCATTTACTTCCCCTGCAGTGGCAGAAGCCACCCCCAGCCTGCCATGTTGTAGGAGGCCCTGGGAGTTTCTCCCACTTCAAGTCTTCCCTCTGCCTAGGCATGCAACATGCTCACTGCTGGAGAACTGCCTAGCCTAGCAGGCTGGGGTCTCCTCTGCCCCAAAAGATGAAGCACTTTCACCCATCAGCCCCTTCAGTGCTTACTAGGGCCTGGGAAGAGTTTAAGGAAAGGAAGGTGGGGCATTGTTTTTAAAAAGGTCGAAGCACTAGTACTCACTATTCTTTGAGCCCACTGAACCTCAGGGGCCCCTGGGTTTTCTGGGAAGGAAGGGAAAGGTATGGGAGTTGCACATAAAAGGAGTGTGACTGAAGGGAGGAGAGTAGGTGCCACACACGCAAAATTCTCCTGATTCAAATTTGTGCATCAAAGATTGGGTCAAGTGCAAGAGGCTTTTCATGTCGGAATTCTTCCATTTTCCAAATCTCCCTGGCCAGTAGGTGCTATATGGGATGCTAGATGGTGATACCTGAGTGGTAAGCTATGTGGACACATGAAGTGTGTGTGATTGACTTTTTAAAACTCCCCAAACTACTAGAAAGAACCAGATTATAGCAGGCACCCAGAAATGCAATTATTATTATTAATAAGACGACAGCAGGAACTTGAGCCACATTGTTACTGAATGAAGGGCAGAGTGAATGTCCAAAGCAAAGAACCACTTGCTGCCTCCCCTACACCTCTGTCTTTTAGCTGTGGGTTAGACGTTGAGTAGAATAGGAGGTGGAGGGGTGGGAAAGTTAAGGGAAGTAAAGAGAAATAGTAGAAGATATTAACTGATGTATATAATAACATTTGAGAATATCTAGACTTCAGTTATCAACTAACATCTGCAGCACTTCTCCAGTTGGGGAGCAGCCCATCTCGAAGCTGGGGAACACATAACTCTGAATTTTTATACATTCCAATGGGTTTCTGTATCATGTTTCCTTCTCCCCTCAACAGATGGGCACTCTTGAGTTCCACATGTAGCATTATCCACATCCCTGGTTCCCCAAATCAATCCTGATTTGGTGTGGGAGATAATTGAGTCCCTCTAGTCTAAAACTTTGGAGCAAGTATTATTGCCATTTTAGCTTTCTTTTTGGCGGGGACAGAGTCTTGCTCTGTCGCCCAGGCTGGAGTGCAGTGGTGTGGTCTCGGCTCACTGCAACCTCTGCCTCCTGGGTTCAAGCAATTCTCCTATCTCAGCTTCCTAAGTAGCTGGGATTCTAAGTGTGTGCCACCACACCTGGCTAATATTTGTATTTTTTAAGTAGAGACGGGGTTTCACCATGTTGACCAGGCTGGTCTCAAACATCTGACCTCAGGTGATCTGCACGCCTTGGCCTCCCAAAGTGCTGGGATTACAGTGAGCCACCACACCTGGCCACCATTAACTTTCTTTATTGAGTACCTACCATATGCCAGGTACTTTGCTTAGGTTTCATATAATACTCATAATACTATAGCTGAGAATCATTACTCTTATTTGCAGAGATATTAGTTGTCCAAAGCCAGACAACCAGTCAGGGAATGGATAAGATACAGCCTATGTCTGCCTCAGTCCTTCCACAATCTCTCTTATGGCTAGTTTGTTCTTCACATGGTAACTGGGTTTCTACCCCCATTCCTGAGGCTCATGTCTCTCCCTAGGCTGCTGTCCACTTCCCAGCTTTCTGCCCCTGCCCTGGTAACCTGCAGCATCCTTCAGGCCCCTCCAAGGAGTAGGGCCTAATTTTCCTCTGACCAGGCTGCCTCTGGCTAGTGGAGCCATGCCCCGACTCTAGCCTGGTGACTCCATCTCAGCCTCGTGTGAATAGGCTCCCTTGATGCCTGCAGCCTGGACTTTACTGGATGGAAGGCTTGGAGGATAAGGAACAGGGAGAAAGGCATGCCCCGCTGACTTTTTAGGAGGGAAGTGGTGATTACCGAAAACATGATCATAGTGGTTAATGAAGTCAGGTCTGTAAATCGAAAAGACTTCAGTTAGAGTCTTGTTTATTCCATGACAGTGGAAATACTGCAAAGTTTTTGTCCAGATTGAAAATTAAAACAAAGTCTGGAGGAGTGAAGACTGACTTGCAGCGTTCTAATCCTGGCTCCACTACTGAGGAGTATCACATCTCTAAGCCACCATTCCCTTTCTGTGAAATGGGGATAAAAGCAGTATTCACTGTATAGATTTTGGTAAAGATTTCTAAAAAGTGCTTCTAGTGCTTGGCACATAGTAGATGCTTAATAAAGGCTAGCTGTGGGCCGGGCGCGGTGGCTCACGCCTGTAATCCCAGCACTTTGGGAGGCCAAGGCGGGTGGATCACGAGGTCAGGAGATTGAGACCGTCCTGGCTAACATGGTGAAACCCCCTGTCTACTAAAAATACCAAAAAACAAAATTAGCCAGGCGTGGTGGCGGGCGCCTGTATTCCCAGCTACTCCGGAGGGTGAGGCAGGAGAATGGTGTGAACCCGGGAGGCAGAGATTGCAGTGAGCCGAGATAGCACCACTGCACCCCAGCCTGGGTGACAGAGCAAGACTCCATCTCAAAAAAAAGAAAAAAAGAAGGCTAGCTGTTCTTACTACTATTATATCATGGAGGCACTACCACTACTGGGCTCAAGAGATCAGTGTCCTGCTCTAGGTGTTTGAGACTTTCTTGCCTACATTTCTGAGTGTCACCCAGCCAGGATCTCTACTGTGGCTCGGCTCACCTATCAAGACTTTTGTTCCGTCATTGAGGAACCCGGTGGCTGACCACTAGCGTGGCCTGAGCCTGGAGATGTCCATGGCTTTTGGACAAGGTACTTGCCCTCCAGAGGACCCTCCACTGTCCCCTGATTCCAGCTCACTCCCTGGGCATCAGGCTCAGGTCAGGTCTTGGGCCTTCTTGTCTGCGCCTCCAACTGTGAGTAAGAAGCTCTGCCCAGCTGATTCTTGAGTTGATAGATTTTGAATTCATTTGCCTTACTTAGCTCTTCTTGCAGGCAGCCATACCCCTTTTTTTTATATGAGCAGTCAATTTCTAGCAGAACGTCTAGAAAAGATCAGCTGTTGTGTGGATTCAAACAAATCTGTGCAAAATCAGTGTCCTTAGCAGGCATCTGTCTGTTTGAAGCCTGTTCAAGCTGCACAGGGAAGGCTGATCAGTCCTCAGTTTCCTGAGTGGCTTTTGTAGAATGTGTATTCTTCCTTCCTACTCTCTGCATTTTAGGCCATTTATTGTTCAATGATACTTCTTCCTCCAGGTGAGAAGGAAAAGGAAGGAGGGAGAATGGCCATAGCTCAAGCGCTAAGGCTTGGAAGTTAGGCATGAAATGCACAGATGCAGTGTTTCCCTGCAGAAGGTGGAACTGACAGGATCTCCCAATGGACTGAATCTGAAGGGTGAGGGAAAGGGAAGAATCAAAGTTTGTGGCTTAAGCAATTGGGTGGAGGGGAGTGGCAATCTAAGACCTGGGAAGAACAGATTTAGGGCAGAAAATTAAGGGCTCTGGTTTGGCCGTGTTAAGTTAGATTTCAAGTCAATTGAATCTGGAGCTCAGGACTAAACATATAACTCTGAGAGTTACCAGCATTTGTAAAATGAAGATAATCATGTCTTCCTACTATTAGGGTGAAATAAGATAGCTTATGTAAAATGCTTGGCATCGTGCAGGTGTTTAACAAATGGAAACATTATTAGGCAGAAGGGAGAGTTCTGATAAGTTCTTAACACCTTACAAGCATAAACAGCGAAATAATCAGAGGCAAATGATTCCAAATTATTAATAAAATTCAGTTTCACGAGGTATCTGTTTCAGTCTTCTAAACTCTCTGCCCTTTGTCTCTCAGCTCAGTGAAGTATGAGGAGATGATTTCCTTAGGAATACTAAGCAAATTTTCTATTTCTTTTTCCATGTGCACACTTAGTTCATTCTGAACGTTGGTACCTTGTGGAAACACCTGTGCTGACTTGCAGTTGGGGCCCCTATGTGTTATAGGATTGGAAGTGTCTCAACAAAATAATTACAAAAACGCCTAACATTTGTCATGTTCTAGAACAAAATCAGACATTTTACATACACAATTTCATGTTCACTATGAGGTAGGTATAATTATTATTTTCATCTTGTAGCAAAATAAATCCAGGCTCAGAGAGGTTAAGCGCCTTGCCCAAGGTCTCAGGCTAGTCAACGGGGGATTTGGGACTCAACCACAAGACTACTGAACTTTATAGCTCATTGGGCAATGTAGTCTGGAGAAGACATTCTCGAGTCCCCTAAATGCAGATTCGCATTTTTTTTTTTTTTTTTTTTTTTTTTTTTTTTTTTTTTTGAGAGAGTCTCACTCTTTTCACCAGGCTGGAGTGCAGTGACACAATCCTGGCTCACTGCAACCTCCACCTCCCGGGTCCAAGCGATTCTCCTGCCTCGGCCTCCTGAGTATCCAGCTAATTTTTGTATTTTTAGTAGAGACAGGGTTTCACCATGTTGACCAGGATGATCTTGATCTCTTGACCTCGTGATCCACCCACCTTGGCCTCCCAAAGCGCTGGGATCACAGGCATGAGCCACTGTGCCCGGCCTCAGATTTGCATTCTTTAGTTGCTTGACAATGTTATATGTCAATGGCATTTCTACACCTGTTGGTCCATTCATCTACTCATTCACCCAACAGATATTTACTGAGAACCTAAAAGTATGGCTGGAGAGGATACAGTAGTGATCAAGACAGATGAGGTTACTGCCCTCAAAGGCTTACATTATAGTGGTAGAGACAAACAATGAACAAGTGAATAAACAAGATAATTTAGGACTGTGATACTAGCATAAGTTGTAACCTCAACCAATATTAAAGACCTGGAAGACTTGAAACCAACTGTAAAGTCAAGGTGTGCCAGATACATCCACCATCCATTTACCAATGACTTTTCTCAGCTATAGGAGAAAGCCATCCTCATCAGAGGTAAAATGTCTCCCTTCCTTATTCTGTGGCTGAGAAGAGTGAGTCACATCTTGATTAGCCATCTTAAAAGCAGCCACCAAATATTCCTGCCAGTGGCGTGGAATTGGCTTAAGGGTGTCAGGTGACAAAGGACCTTGACACACCTTTGGCCCTAACCAACTGTGTGGCCTTGGCCAAGTCTCTCAACACTCTGGTTGATACATGTGAAAAGAACAAGCATTTGTATGACCTTTTGCGGTTTACAAAGAGCTTTTACCAGGCATAGTCTTATCTCCTCCTTCTTGTAACACTGTGAATTCAATAGATGGGGATGAATTTTTAAATCTTCATTTCTAGGATGAGGAATTGAGGCTTGAAAGGCAGAGCCAGCTCTTGAATCCAAGCTTGGGACTCGAAGACTGGCACTCTTCCCATAGCAGCATCTGCCCCTCAATGATTCTGCATCCTAGTTGCTGGTTACATGCCTTCCCCCCATCCCATCAGCTGTGTCTTACTTATCTCTCCAATAATGTATGGGACCCAATAGATGTTAGAATTAAGCTAATGAAATGAAATGAAATGGGAGTGAGTTTTGAGATGAATAAGCTACATACGAACATAAGAGACGACTACCACTAGTTGTATTGTTGGTAACTGTGGCAGAGAGGATAGTGTATGGGACCCAGTTAAGTGTTGGAATTAAGCAAATGAAATGAGAGTGAGTTTTGAGATGAATACACTACATATGAACATAAGGGAGGACTGCCACTAGTTTTGTTGTTGGTAACTGTGGCAGAGAGGAAGAGCTATCCATTGGACATGTGAGTAGTGGAAGCTGCTGTAAGTAGTGTAAGGGACCACATTCCCCAGCCCCGGCTGCATTAAGGTGGGGCCATGGGACCAGCTCCTGTCAATGGAATACGGGCAGAAGTGCTATTGTATTTCTGAGCTGACAAGGATAAGTAGGGGATATGCCTTTCTAGTAGTTCTTTTCCCCACCCATCAGCTGAATAAAGAGGACTCCAAGGCTTTAGGGCAGGGTGGAAGGAACCTGAGTCCCTGAATCACCCCCAGCAACCAGCCTTCCAACCAAGAACAACTGCACTGGATTGTGACATGAGTGGGAAATAAACCTCCAGTGTGCTAAGATTTGGAGAGTTATTTGTTATAGCAGCTAGTGTTGTCTTAGCCAGTCACGAATCATTATTTGTCCTGATCTCAGTGATCTTTGGAATGTAAGACAGAGCCAAACCACAGTTCAAAAGAAAGCAGGGAGTTTTCTTTCTTAAAAGAAAAAATCCACTGAAACGGTTGCTCAAGTAATTTGGGAGATTTTAAAGTACATTTTAGAAGTCTAGTGGGTAAAAGTCAAGAGAAGGAAGAACAGTACTTCTTTACCAACACACTCTCCCATCTCATCTGCAGCTGTGTCTATGAGCAAAGTGATAGTGGAAGTGCTCAACAAACATTTGCTCCTAAAGCACACAGCTGTGGGAAGGCAGAAAAGTATGGGAGAAGAGCATTTTGTGCCTGACATCGTTTTTATACCCCTCCACCTACAACAGCACCCCCTCCCCACAACACACACACCAAAGGAGTCTCTGGGATCTCTTCCACCAATAATTACTGGGTTTTTTATAGTCCTTTTAGAGACCATATTATCTTCTCTCAAAAAATAATAAAGTTATGTAACTTTATTACTAGTTATTGTTCTTCCATCCTTTCTCATTTCCTCTCTCCATTCTTTAACTATAATATTTTAAAATAAAATGGACTTCTTACATTGTTTGTATTTAATGGTGGCCCTACTGATGGGATTTGATGGAAATCTATGGATCAGATCTTGGGAATGGAGGGTAACCAGCTCCAGATGTACCAAAGTGGACAAGCCTCAGGAAAAGCCTAAATATGCAAAATAGAATAAAGTTTTTTATATATTTTTTCCAAAATGTAAGGAAGCTTTTCTTTAGCTTCTCTGAATCTATAATCCTGGGTGTAATGATACGCTAGCAAAATGATCTTCCTAATGTGCTGATAGGCCTGAAGGCAGTTCACCAGTTCAGTCAGACGAGGAGGCCAAGTCCACTGCTATACACACGTCAGGTCTGTAAAGTGGGGATAATAATCATACCTGCTTCATGGGCTCCCATGAGGATGAAGTGAGCTAATGGGTATCCAGGAAGGGCTTCCAGATGCCAGGCCTGGCACCTAGCAGGAGCTCATGAAATAGGAGCTAGTGCTATAAGATTTTTAATACCGAGTATTCACAGCTCAACCCTTCTTGACTTACCTCATCAAAGTTGGCTCTTATTACAGTGTCCAGTATTCTCTGACAGTGTGTTCTGTACATCATAATAAAGGTAGAAACCTGTGGGGGTGGGCGGAGGATCAACAACAAAGACATACATTAATATCCATTGCTGCTGCCCTTGGACTTTCAGTTTTTAAGTCATTTCTTCCCTTTGGTGGGGGATGGAATTCACTTAACACCTGCTCAGCCTACTAGACCCAGGTGAGACTGATTTTCATTGGGTGGTATTCTCTGACCCTCAGCTCCCTCCTCTGTGCTCACACAGCACGAGTGGGTTTCTCCCTGAGGTACAGAATGTGCTGGTTTCTCCTTCTGCCCCCATTTTCCACCCCCTGAGACTGTGAGCTCTAGGAAAACAAAAATGCTATCTTATTCATGCTCATGTATCCAGCACCTAGCACAGTGCCTGGCACGTAGAGCTAAGCAGGGCTTATGTAACTAAATTCTCTTCATTGGCTGAGACTACTACAAAGTTGAAATCAGTGTATAGTTATATGAAGGTGATTCTGCCTAAGTCACCATAAGACATTTGGAAATCCTCTGCAATGTGCTTAGCAAAAAAAAAGAATAAAAAAAAGAAAAAGAAAAAATCTCCCCCTTCATTTATTCAATAATTTTTTTATTTTTATGTTTTTTAAATTTTCTGAGAATTTTAAATCCATGGTGCAGGAAGTTCATTTGTGTGTTTATTGACCAAAAAAGCAAATTAAGAAAAAATATTTATCTATTTCTTAGATTTAATGTATCCTTTACAGATATAAGTTCATTTTCTTCATTTCAGAACATAGACATGCATTTTACGTAAACTTAAGTTGACTTATAGAAGCATCTGTCTCCCTAATTGACTCTAAACTTTCTGAAAGCAGGACTCATCTCATTCTTCACTGCATTCCAGATCCTAGTGTGACATGGAGACTCAGTAGAAGCTCAATGTGTTAGAGCAGCACTGGGTTGCATCAATAGGTGCATTAAAGATATGATACTCGGCTGGGGGCGGTGACTCACACCTGTAATCCCAGCACTTTGGGAGGCCGAGGCAGGCAGATCATGAGGTCAGAAGTTTGAGACCAGCCTGGCCAACATGGTGAAACCCCGTCTCTACTAAAAATACAAAAATTAGCTGGGTGTGGTGGTAGGCACCTGTAATCACAGCTACTTGGGAGGCTGAGGCAGGAGAATGGTGTGAACCCGGGAGGCAGAGATTGCAGTGAGCCGAGATAGCACCACTGCACCCCAGCCTGGGTGACAGAGCAAGACTCCATCTCAAAAAAAAGAAAAAAAGAAGGCTAGCTGTTCTTACTACTATTATATCATGGAGGCACTACCACTACTGGGCTCAAGAGATCAGTGTCCTGCTCTAGGTGTTTGAGACTTTCTTGCCTACATTTCTGAGTGTCACCCAGCCAGGATCTCTACTGTGGCTCGGCTCACCTATCAAGACTTTTGTTCCGTCATTGAGGAACCCGGTGGCTGACCACTAGCGTGGCCTGAGCCTGGAGATGTCCATGGCTTTTGGACAAGGTACTTGCCCTCCAGAGGACCCTCCACTGTCCCCTGATTCCAGCTCACTCCCTGGGCATCAGGCTCAGGTCAGGTCTTGGGCCTTCTTGTCTGCGCCTCCAACTGTGAGTAAGAAGCTCTGCCCAGCTGATTCTTGAGTTGATAGATTTTGAATTCATTTGCCTTACTTAGCTCTTCTTGCAGGCAGCCATACCCCTTTTTTTTATATGAGCAGTCAATTTCTAGCAGAACGTCTAGAAAAGATCAGCTGTTGTGTGGATTCAAACAAATCTGTGCAAAATCAGTGTCCTTAGCAGGCATCTGTCTGTTTGAAGCCTGTTCAAGCTGCACAGGGAAGGCTGATCAGTCCTCAGTTTCCTGAGTGGCTTTTGTAGAATGTGTATTCTTCCTTCCTACTCTCTGCATTTTAGGCCATTTATTGTTCAATGATACTTCTTCCTCCAGGTGAGAAGGAAAAGGAAGGAGGGAGAATGGCCATAGCTCAAGCGCTAAGGCTTGGAAGTTAGGCATGAAATGCACAGATGCAGTGTTTCCCTGCAGAAGGTGGAACTGACAGGATCTCCCAATGGACTGAATCTGAAGGGTGAGGGAAAGGGAAGAATCAAAGTTTGTGGCTTAAGCAATTGGGTGGAGGGGAGTGGCAATCTAAGACCTGGGAAGAACAGATTTAGGGCAGAAAATTAAGGGCTCTGGTTTGGCCGTGTTAAGTTAGATTTCAAGTCAATTGAATCTGGAGCTCAGGACTAAACATATAACTCTGAGAGTTACCAGCATTTGTAAAATGAAGATAATCATGTCTTCCTACTATTAGGGTGAAATAAGATAGCTTATGTAAAATGCTTGGCATCGTGCAGGTGTTTAACAAATGGAAACATTATTAGGCAGAAGGGAGAGTTCTGATAAGTTCTTAACACCTTACAAGCATAAACAGCGAAATAATCAGAGGCAAATGATTCCAAATTATTAATAAAATTCAGTTTCACGAGGTATCTGTTTCAGTCTTCTAAACTCTCTGCCCTTTGTCTCTCAGCTCAGTGAAGTATGAGGAGATGATTTCCTTAGGAATACTAAGCAAATTTTCTATTTCTTTTTCCATGTGCACACTTAGTTCATTCTGAACGTTGGTACCTTGTGGAAACACCTGTGCTGACTTGCAGTTGGGGCCCCTATGTGTTATAGGATTGGAAGTGTCTCAACAAAATAATTACAAAAACGCCTAACATTTGTCATGTTCTAGAACAAAATCAGACATTTTACATACACAATTTCATGTTCACTATGAGGTAGGTATAATTATTATTTTCATCTTGTAGCAAAATAAATCCAGGCTCAGAGAGGTTAAGCGCCTTGCCCAAGGTCTCAGGCTAGTCAACGGGGGATTTGGGACTCAACCACAAGACTACTGAACTTTATAGCTCATTGGGCAATGTAGTCTGGAGAAGACATTCTCGAGTCCCCTAAATGCAGATTCGCATTTTTTTT